>NW_020172629.1:603970-604233 GCF_003031525.2 Neophocaena asiaeorientalis asiaeorientalis
GTACTGGCACAAAAACAGAAATATAGATCAATGGAACAGGATAGAAAGCCCAGAGATAAACTCACGCACATATGGTCATCTTATCTTTGATGAAGGAGGCAAGAATACACAGTGGAGAAAAGATAGCCTCTTCAATAAGTGGTGCTGGGAAAACTGGACAGCTACTGTAAAGGAATGAAATTAGAACACTCCCTAACACCATACACAAAAATAAACTTAAAATGGATTAAAGACCTAAATGTAAGGCCAGACACCATCAAACT
>NW_020172629.1:604382-604615 GCF_003031525.2 Neophocaena asiaeorientalis asiaeorientalis
AAATGGAGAAAATATTTGCAAATGAAGCAACGGACAAAGGATTAATCTCCAAAACATACAAGTAGCTCATGCAGCTCAATATCAAAGAAACAAACAACCCAATCCAAAAATGAGCAGAAGACCTAAATAGACATTTCTCCAAAGAATATATACAGATTGCCAACGAACACACGAAAGAATGCTCAACATCATTAATCATTAGAGAAATGCAAATCAAAACTACAGTGAGATAT
>NW_020172629.1:604672-604988 GCF_003031525.2 Neophocaena asiaeorientalis asiaeorientalis
AAACAATAAATGCTGGAGAGGGTGTGGAGAAAAGCGAACACTCTTGCACTGTTGGAGGGAATGTAAATTGATACAGCCACTATGGAGAACAGTATGGACGTTACTTAAAAAACTAAAAATAGAACTACCACCCCACCCAGCAATCCCACTACTGGGCATATACCCTGAGAAAACCATAATTCAAAAAGAGTTATGTACCAAAATGTTCACTGCAGCTCTATTGACAATAGCCAGGACATGGAAGCAACCTGAGTGCCCATCAACAGATGAATGGATAAAGAAGATGTGGCACATATATACAATGGAATATTACTCA
>NW_020172629.1:607010-607192 GCF_003031525.2 Neophocaena asiaeorientalis asiaeorientalis
AGCCTCTTCAATAAGTGGTGCTGGGAAAACTGGACAGCTACTGTAAAGGAATGAAATTAGAACACTCCCTAACACCATACACAAAAATAAACTTAAAATGGATTAAAGACCTAAATGTAAGGCCAGACACCATCAAACTCTTAGAGGAAAACATAGGAGAACACTCTATGACATAAATCACA
>NW_020172629.1:607250-607532 GCF_003031525.2 Neophocaena asiaeorientalis asiaeorientalis
GACCCACCTCCTAGAGAAATGGAAATAAAAACAAAAATAAACAAATGGAACCTAATGAAACTTCAAAGCTTTTGCACAGCAAAGGAAACCATAGGCAAGACGAAAAGACAACCCTCAGAAATGGAGAAAATATTTGCAAATGAAGCAACGGACAAAGGATTAATCTCCAAAACATACAAGTAGCTCATGCAGCTCAATATCAAAGAAACAAACAACCCAATCCAAAAATGAGCAGAAGACCTAAATAGACATTTCTCCAAAGAATATATACAGATTGCCAAC
>NW_020172629.1:607578-645803 GCF_003031525.2 Neophocaena asiaeorientalis asiaeorientalis
TGAGATATCATCTCACACCAGTCAGAATGGCCATCATCAAAAAATCTAGAAACAATAAATGCTGGAGAGGGTGTGGAGAAAAGCGAACACTCTTGCACTGTTGGAGGGAATGTAAATTGATACAGCCACTATGGAGAACAGTATGGACGTTACTTAAAAAACTAAAAATAGAACTACCACCCCACCCAGCAATCCCACTACTGGGCATATACCCTGAGAAAACCATAATTCAAAAAGAGTTATGTACCAAAATGTTCACTGCAGCTCTATTGACAATAGCCAGGACATGGAAGCAACCTGAGTGCCCATCAACAGATGAATGGATAAAGAAGATGTGGCACATATATACAATGGAATATTACTCAACCATAAAAAGCAATGAAACTGAGTTATTTGTAGTGAGGTGGATGGACCTAGAGACTGTCATACAGAGTGAAGTAAGTCAGAAAGAGAAAAACAAATACCATATGCTAACACATATATATGGAATCTTTAAAAAGAAAAAAAAGAAAATGGTCACAAGAACCTAGGGGCAAGACGGGAATAAAGATGCAGACCTATTAGAGAATGTACTTGAGGATACGGGGAGGGGGATGGGTAAGCTGGGAAAAAGTGAGAGAGTGGTATGGACATATATACACTACCAAACGTAAAATAGATAGCTAGTGGGAAGCTGCTGCATAGCACAGGGAGATCAGCTAGGTGCTTTGTGACCACCTAGAGGGGTGGGATAGGGAAGGTAGGAGGAAGGGAGATGCAAGAGGGAAGAGATATGGGGTCATATGTATGTGTATAACTGATTCACTTTGTTATAAAGCAGAAACTGACACACTATTGTAAAGCAATTATACTCTAATAAAGATGTTTAAAAAAATAAAAATAATTTGTACGGAATATGTGTCTTTTTAGGGTTTCCTGAAGCAGCCTGACTGGCTGGCAAGTAATTGTCAATCCATTATTCAACTGTTTATTGAGCATTTATTTTGTTTTCTGCACTGTGATAGGCACCAGTTATAAAAGCTTAACATTTGACAATTGCATCACTCGTTTCTAAAGCATGTTTGTGGCAGTGGGGAAGGCGAAGATAAATTAGGAGTTTGGGATTAACATATACACACTATTATATATAAAATAGATAAACAACAAGGGCCTACTATAGAGCACAGGCAACTATATTCAATATCTTGTAATAAAGTATAATGAAAAAGAATATGAAATAGTATATATATATATTAATGTATAACTGAATCACTTTGCTTTACACTGGAAACTAACACAACATTGTAAATTAACTATATTTCAATTTTAAAAAACGCTTAAAACATAAAGCATGTTCATACTCATTTTCCCCCTTACTCTCATAACCTCTGAGATGGATGGACAGCATAGGTATTATTCTCTCCTTTTGGCATGTGAAGAAAGAGGTACACAAGGATGAAGGGACTTGGCTAAAGTCCCTATTTGCCAGTTAGTGACCAAGATATGCCAAGATATGACCATTTCTATCGACTTCCACTGCCTGGGTACTTCACCTAGAAATGTTGCTTTGTTTTTGCTTGGTTTGTGAGTCATGGAATCTTTATATATAAGGGGAATGGGGAGGAAAATGTGGACTCTTGTTTCAGAGTGAAAGACTGCATAAATTGTAACAGAACTTTAGCCCAATTTGTAGACAAATTTGTAGGGTAAATAGGAAATGATAATCTGAGAAATGAGTGAGACTACATTAGCATGGTTACTGAGGATTGGAAATTGTGGGAGTACATGTTTCAGTTTATTGTTTTTCATTTATACGTGCCTGTTTGTATATAACATACATTCAGTACAAACAGTTCAATGAATTTTTATAGTGTGTACAATGGAGTAATCACCACCCAAAACAAGATACAGACTATTTCCAACAACTGAGAATGTTCTCTTAGGTTCCGTCCCAGGCACTACCCCACACTCCTCCACCCTGAGCTAGGAGCTATTCATAATTTTGTAACATGAGTTTTGTCTCTTCTTCACCTTCATATAAATGGAACCAGAGGGTTTATAATTTGGCTCGACACAATCCCTGTGAGATTCACCCAAGTTGTGTGCAGCAGCGGTTTGTCCTTGTTAACTGTTGTGTAGTATTCCATGAATGACTACACCATTATTAATTTATCCATTCCAAGGTAAATAGGCATTTGGGTTATTTCCAGTTTTGGGTTATTATAACAAAGCCACTATGAGTATTTTCATACATGTCTTTGGAGGATATATGTAGTATTAATCTTGCGTATATATATATACTTGGGGATAGAATTGTTGGGTCACCTGGTAGGCATACATTAACGTTAATCAATACTGTTAAACAGTTTTCCAAAGAGGCTGGACCATTGCACGCTCACACCAGCAATGTACGAAATGTCTAGGTGTTGCATAGCCTCCCTACACTGGTTAGTGCAGCCACAGGCTTGATCTCACTGAGCTGTGATCATTTCAGCAAGCCTGGGGGTGATGTTGTATTCTTTCAACAAAACACCCTAGTTTCAGGTTTTCCTGATAGTAGTTTATCTGTGCCATTTATACTTGAGGGTCAGTTTTTCTAAATAGGTAATCTTTGGCTCACAAGAATTTACTCCATTTTCTTCTGGTATGAAGTGTTCCTGCCAGAAGTTTGATCATAATCTCATTTTATTTCTATTTCTTCTTTCATGTTAGCAGCCATTGATACATAATGCCAAGATCCCTTAATTTATTAGAGGTTGCAAAATAATGATATTCTAATTTTATCTTTCATTTTAATGGATAAGCAGAAATGATTTTATAAGAAAGCTACCCCTCATCTACTATTAACTAACCCATTAATAAAGTTCATACAGGAAAGTGAGGGAAAATGTTTGATTATTTCCTTTTATTTACTGACTTTCCAAATAATGGTTTCCTGCCATCCTCAGATGATATCCTCGTCGGGTCTTCATTTCTGCGCGCGCGCTTTCTCTAGTTGCGGCGAGCGGGGGCTACTCTTCGTTGTGGTGCGCGTGCTTCTCATTGTGGTGGCTTCTCTTGTTGCGGAGCACGGGCTCTCGACGTGTGGGCGTCAGTAGTTGCAGCATGCGGGCTCAGTAGTTGTGGTGCACAGGCTTAGTTGCTCTGCAGCATGTGAGATCTTCCCGGACCAGGGATTGAACCCATGTCCCCTGCATTGGCAGGTGTATTCTTAACCACTGTGCCACCAGGGAAGTCCCCATGTTTGAAATATGATCATGAACTCCCGGATTTAAGCATATTTGATGGGTTTTAATTTACTGTAGTTCTTATCTTTATTGAAACTCAAATTGTCCCACCTTTGGCTAATGGGGGCCTCCTTAGGTTGACTCTTAAGTGCTTTGCCATAACTCTAAAGTCTTTGATAGCTTTTTTGCTTTCTAGTATGAGAAGATATTTGAGGCTTTTCTTATACATTTCCTGCCCCAGCCCTGAACCAGGCATTTCACCAAGAAGCTCAGATTTATTTTAACAGGGAATGGTTTTTCAAGACTATGGTCTGAGAACGAGGCATGCTTTTTGCTGCTGGGTTGTTCAGTTTTTTACATTGGACAGATCTAGGAATTATATAAAGATAAAATACCTCATGAGTTCATATTGCTATTTCCAAATCAAATTCAGGACTATAGGGTTTTTCCTTAACCTCTTCTATGTTGCATTTGTATTGTATTTCTTCCACAGTAAGAATTTTGATTCTCAAGAGAATATGGAATTGGAATATTCCTTACTGACTCATGGAATTAATACCTCTTAACTATACACAACATTCTCTAAAGAACAATAATTCCACTACCACCAATTATGATTAATAAAACAGTAAAAAATTTTGACATACACTATCCCAATAACCCCTCATATTTCTTCTTTTAAACTCACATTTAGTCTTAGTTCTACAACTAACTATATAATTAATGCTCACTATTTACTGCTATGTCTATCTCTCTCTCTAGTTATTTTGGTGTTTGACACCCATTCTCTAGTGAATCCCTTAGGAAAGGCCAATGAAAACAATATTCTCCGTCTGTGGCATGTATACTTGAGGGTTAGTTTTGCCAAATAAGAAATCCTTGGCTCACAGGAATGTACTCCATTTTCTTCTGATATGAAGTGTTACTGCCAGAAGTTTGATCATAATCTAATTCTATTTCTCTTATGTATATTTGTTTACCTAGCTGTTCAATGGATGTTTTTTCTTTAAAAAGTCCAGTTATTTTACTAAAATCTATTTATATTTATTTATTTATTTTGGCTGTGCCAGGTCTTAGTTGTGACATGTGGCCTCTTAGTTGCGTCATGCATGTGGCATCTAGTTCCCTGACAAGGGATCAACCTAGGCCCCCTGCATTGGGAGTGTGGAGTCTTACCCCCAGACCCGTAGGGAAGTCCCTTAAATATATATATTTATTTATTTAAAATAAGTTTATTTATTTATTTATTTTATTTTTGGCTGCGTTGGGTCTTCGTTGCTGCACGCGGCCTTTCTCTAGTTGCGGTGAGTAGGGGCTACTCTTCATTGTAGTGCACCAGCTTCTCATTGCGGTGCTTCTCTTGTTGCGGAGCATGGGCTCTAGGAACGCGGGCTCAGTAGTTGTGGCTTGCGGGCTCAGGAGTTGTGGCACGTGGGCTCAGGAGTTGTGGCGCACGGGCTTAGTTGCTCCATGGCATGTAGGATCTTCCCAGACCAGGGCTCGAACCCATGTCCCCTGCATTGGCAGGCGGATTCTTAACCACTGCGTCATCAGGGAAGCCCCATGTGTATCTTTATAAAAGGCAAAGAGGCAGAAGAAGATTTTATAGAGAGACACACAGAGGAGACGTGATGTAAAGATGGAACAGAGAGATGTGAAGATGCTGGTCTGAAGCTTGGTGGTGTTGCAGCCCCAACCAAGGAGTGCCGGCAGCCACCAGAAACTGGAGGAGGGAAAGAACAGACTCTCCTCTAGGGCCTCCGGAGGGAGTGCAGCCCCGCTGACACCCCGATGTGGACCCAGTGATACTGATTTCAGGCTTCTGGTCTCTAAAACTGGGGGAGAATAAATTTCTGCTATTTTAAGCCACCATGTTTGTCGTTACAGCAGCCACGGAAACAAATACAAAGATCAATCAACGTGATTCAGTGAATAGAGCGGCCCAAAGCGATTTAAGGAACTCACTGAACTCGAGTTGCGGAACTCTGAGTCAGCTGTGCACAAATCCTCCACCTTCCCCTCAGGAGAGGGATTGCACCTCAATTTACTTTCCCATAGGGCCAGCAGCTCATTTACTCTGACAGGACAAGGACCCGCAAGTGGCCCCAATGTCAATGACAAAAAAGGGCGAAAAACCCACCCAATGATTATCACAGAATGCTAATTGTTTAGCTCATTGTTTACTAGCGACTGAAGTTCCCAGACATAAAGAAGTTACATGTTAACTTGTAGATTTTTGTCTGGTAGAGAGGCAGATAATTTCGGTCCAGTGGAAAAGAAAACCCTAAAGTTTATGTTTGATTGCCCTCTAGTGTATTAGCCAGTTTTTAATCCAATCTATCAATCCTATTCTAATGTTTCTTCATTAATTTGCTTATACATACCTACCTTCTCATTCCGTCTTTGCACCAGTATTAACATCTTACTACTTCCTGCATTAAATAGTGAGTTGAATAATATATTTGGCAAATGTTCATTTTACATTTACATGAGAGTCATGATTTTCTCATTTTGAAAATTATAATCTAGTGAAGTGCATGCAGGACGTTGGGTATCTGACTCTGGTGACAGTGTGGAGAATGAGGATGGTCCGCCGAGAGAATATCTAGTTTGTTGATAAAGATAATAACATCTCTTTCTATGTGCTTGAACTTGAGGTGTCCTTGTGGTATCCAGAGGTAAATGTCTACTGACCTTCTTTCCTGGAGACAGGAAAGAACTTAGGGAGGGAGGCCACAGCAATTTTGGAAAGGCAGAGGCTCTAAATAAGTAACTGAGTGTGATGAGCGTTGGAGTGGTCTCTGCAAGTATACTTGCAGAGTATACACACACATACACACACTCACACACACTCACAGGGGCAGGACAAAACTACTGCTAAATGGAGTGCTCCTCAAGCTTCATATGCTGAGATGGAGAGTCTACCAACTAATTTAAAAATCAAATTAAACAGCAGAATAATTACTTTCAATCCACAAATATTTTGAGAGTTTCATTGACAAATTAATATAACACTCTTGCTGCAACCATGCAACAATCAGACCAAACATAAGGATACCAGCCTTTGCTTGTCATCAAAAATAATCTTCGGATATTACTTGTTCACAGGTGGGAGACTACTTAAAAAGTTATCCAGAACTTGGATATAGGGTCAAAAGGTGGGTGACATGTCCTTTCAAAGCCACAAAAAGGTGAAAGCTCATTGAGGGTTTGTCCAAGAGGATGTACTTCGACTCGCTCTTCAGTGTTGATTACAGGGAGAGGATACGACACTGTAATAAACGTTTGGCACTTTGCGAGAATATGCACTTAAATTTTTTCTTCAGTTATAAGGTATCACTTTTTTTCACTCATTAAATTTCCTGAACACTTAATTTAAAGCAGGAATTGATGGGGCACCTTCGATTAAGGAAATATTGTACTATTTTAGTTGAATTTTACTTATATCCTTGTAAGTATTCACGTTAACTAATCAAATCTTCTAACTTTCCATTTCTCCACCTAAGACATTGACAGGAGAGTGATATCAATGGCTGACAGCAATCAATCAATCAGTTATAAAGCACAATTATGAGACTGAGACTTGTTAGTCCCTTTTAATTTTCTTCTCCAATGGAGTAACTGTTTTGATTGCTAGATACAGTGAAGCAAAAGACATGCAATATTTTGATTTTCATGGAGCACTTAAGTTTTATATTTTGAGTAACACCGTCATCAGCAGCTATAAATATAAAATATATAAAAATATAATATATATATTTTATATATGTAATGTCTCTGAGTACATATCTTTGTTCTAGATGTCACATCATTATAAAGTAAGGGGTGGGTGGGTAAATGGTCCCTTCATAGTTACATATCTTGATTAAGGCTTTTCATTTCTCTTCCTCTGAAGAGCCAGTGGGGTGAGAGTTTAAAATCATTCGGATTTCTGGGAATTCCCTGGTGGTCTAGTGGTTAGAGGTTAGTGCTTTCACTGCCGTGGCCTGGGTTCGATCCCTGGTTGGAGAACTGAGATTCCTCAAGCCTTGCGGCATGGCCAAAAAAGAAAAAAAAGTCATTAGGATTTCCACTTGAAGGTGAGCTGAGAAAATGCAGTGACAGTAATGAGAAATTAACCTAGTTCATCTTGCTGCCTTTTAATATTTCTGAGAACAGATGGTTATAATAAATGGTCAGTTAAAATATATGTGTCTCCCCCAACCCATGTTGGTAATGGAAAGTGAGCGGTAAGGTTGTACATGTCTGAACACAATCCTGGTAGAAGGGAACGTTTGACAAGACCTACTGTCCTTGCTCACTATTTATAGGCAGAAATGAAACAAATTATGGGAAGGTTTCTTCCAGAAGAGGATAAGACACTTCTGGAATATCTTTGTCCACGTTTTCTCCAGGTTGTTTTTGCTCATCTGAGTGAGACGCTGTTGACATATCGAATTTCTAGGAACTTGTAGAATGTAAGATGTTGAAGGACACTAGTTGTTAGAAATCCAAAGTGGGGGAGAGCTGGAGCTGATAAATGCACTGGCTATATTTAGAAAAGGAGGACAACGGCTATAACTAGAGATTATAGTCCAGTCTACTTAATTTTAATTCTAAAAGTATTCAGAAAGCCAGTTGCGAAAATCTCAAACATTGGCTTTGTAAAGGACACACTTTATCAGACCAATCCTAATTTTCTTCTACAATAGTGATTAACTACTAGAAGAGCTTAGAATGGGTATGAGACATTTCAATTTTAGGGAATTTTTGGCCTTTAAATTCTGAATAATACACGTCCTAGTAGGTTGTGAAATATTTGGCACTTACCACATACATAAAATGATTACCTGGGGGTTAGCATGAGCTACCACGGGGCTGTGATTCCTTGCAACAATCCTGAAGTTCAAAAGGGCTCTGAAAACAGAAGGGTTTTTGTTCAGTATGCGGCAAACTTTTTGGCTGTAAAACTTGACCTGAACCAACGTGAGGCTATTTTTAGTCTTTATACTACTTAGTGTGAGAAGTCCTATGTTTCACTGCAGAAACGTTAGAATGATTGATTACAGCACGCTGCTCCGACCCCCGCTGGTGTTACCCGATGATCTGTACCTGCACCATTTCCTTTCTGAGGCCTCGAAATTCTGAATTCTGAAATGCACCTGGAACTAAAGGCTGTGGATAAAGGACTGTAGAAAAGTATTAAATATTTTCTCTTAGCTTTTTAAAAAGAAAGGATTAAGAAGGCACAAATAATACGTATGAATGATACTAAATTTCCAGAGGTAGTTCACATTGGCCTCCTTTGTATTTCATAGAATTAAAAGACTTTTTGAGAAGGATCCCCTGGTCTAGCCCCTTCATCTCACACATGAGGCAGCTAAGATCTAGGGAGGCTACGTGCTTTGCTTAAGGTCCTGTATTTCAAAACCCATAGGAGGGGCTTCCCTGGCGGCACAGTGGTTAGGAACCCACCTGCCAAGGCAGGGGACATGGGTTCGAGCCCTGGTCCGGGAAGATTCCACATGCCACGGAGCAACTAAGCCCGTGCACCACAACTACTGAGCCTGCGCTGTAGAGCCCGCGAGCCACAACTGCTGAGCCCGTGTGCCCAGAGCCCGTGCTCCGCAACAAGAGAGGCCACTGCAGTGAGAAGTCTGCGCACCTCAATGAAGAGCAGGCCCCCGCTCACTGCAACTAGAGAGAGCCCGTGTGCAGCAACGAAGACCCAACGGAGCCAAAAATAAATAAATAAATTTATTAAAACCAAAACCAAAACCCATAGAGGACATTCAAAATGATTTTCTCAGCGACTTATTATCAATCAAGTCGCTGCCTATAAATGGCCCTGTCCAACTGCAGAATCGAACATCTGTAGCCTTTTAGTTTGGTCCTGCCTACCCCCCCGAATTAATGAGAAAACAGCACAAAACAAAATAAAAAATGATTAGGATTCCCTTCATCCCCGGTGGGTGGGGTGAGGACTTGGTTTAGTTGCCATCATGCCTGCGACCTGGGACCTGGGACCCAGACCTGGGGCTCCGCGGTCAGGGCTCGGGGTTCGGCATCCACTCAGGGGCACCTGCTGGGTTACACGCCTGAAGCTTGGTGCACGGGGCCTTCACAGCCTGTCGAGAGTTTGTCACCTCCCTGGAGCTCGGACATCCAAGCTGGGTATATGTAAGAAAATCCATGAGGTTGCAGGGCAAATAGAATTCTGATTGTATCTACTTTTTACATAGTCAGACACAAAGCTTTGCTGATATCTAAGAGCCTGGTGGCCACGGGTCAGCACTGTAGCTGGTGATGTGACACTGCTGGAAAGGGAAGAAGAGGGGACACTCCAAGGGGCTGACATAACCCCTCCATGCCTCCTTGCTGTCAGCACATCGTGAAGACGGCAGTATACCTGCACAGGGTTAAGTGGCTTTATACGTTGTAGTATCTTTAAATTTTTTTTAAAATTTTTATCATTTTTTAATTAAAGTATAGTTAATTTGCAATGTTGTGTTAGTTTCAAGTGTGCAGCAAAGTGACTCAGTTACACACAATATATATATATACATATATTCTTTTTCAGATTCTTTTCCCTTATAGTTGATTACAAGATATTGAACATAGTTCCCTGTGCTACACAGTAGGTCCTTGCTGTTTATCTATTATATATATATGTTAGTTTGTATCTACTAATCCCAAACTCCTCATTTATCCCTTCCTCACAGCTTTCCCCTTTAGTATAACCATATTTTGTTTTCTGTCTGTGAGTCTATTTCTGTTTTGTAAACAAGTTCATTTGTATCATTTTTTTAGATTCCACAAATAATTGATATCATATGATATTTGTCTTTCTCTGTCTGACTTACTTCACTTAGTATGATAATCTCTAGGTCCATCCATGTTGCTGCAAATGGCATTATTTCAGTCTTTTTATGGCTGAGTAATATTCCAATTTTTATATGTACCATGTATTATCTTAAATTGTGTGATCTTCACAAAAGTTTTGTAATGAGATGGGGAATGACCCTGAAAATATTTTGTACCACACATAGGTTCATTGGTTATTTCATCACAGAGTAGTTCAAAGAGTCTTCGAGTTTAAAGAGGAGCTATTAATTTCTTAGCTTTTGTGAAGTATCTTTTTCGGCAAGTTGGGCAAGGTTTAGTAATGAAATGAGTACGGAAGGAAACCAAATTTGATATCAGACTTTGAATAACTGTATCACAGTGTTAAATCAAGATCTTGTGAAATAAGCACAATTAATCACAAAGTAAAGTGTGTTTTGTTCCATTAATAGATGAAAGAAAATTAGTTAAAAATATTATTTATTTTTTTCTTTTACATTTAAATTTTGTGTATGTTTTAGAATAATATTAATGCAGTAGCATATATACAAAACAATATATATATGCACAGACACACAGACACACACACACACACACACACACACACACATATACGAAGCAAGTTCAAACATTTTTTATAGCGGTGTATGATCAAGCATTTGGAGACCAGTGCCCCAGGACCGGCTCCTGCCCTGTACCCTCAGCAGGTGTCCCTGGTTCTGACCCCATCTTGCCTTGGAATGATGATATCTGACCCTGATTCTCTATAGCTGGAGCCAAAATTGGTATAGCCAATTGGTATTTTGGTATAGCCAAAATACCAATCTGGAAAAAAATGCAAAAATATTCCTAGAGAGAGATGACAGTTTAATGGGTTTACTTTTGCTAAAATGCATTAGCATTGTGAAGTGTGGGATGGGAGGGACCTATTCAAATCCCTACTCTGTTGCTCACCAGCCTTGTGCCTCTTGGGCAATTTCTTAACCTCTCTGGGACTTGGCTCCCTCATTTATAAAGTGATGACAATGCATCTTCAGAGGGTTCTTGAAGTTTAGGTTCAAATAAGGTAGACTTTATGAAAAAACCGGAGTGTCTACTGCATCCTTAACACTCTCACTTCTCTCCATGGCTCCCACTCCCGAGAAAGGTCCTGCCCGACCTTTTTTTACATGTGGGCAACACTCCCACCTAGAGAGGCAATACACTCTGTGCCAAAGAGCGTTGTCTATTTTCGTTCATCACTGCTTCCCTGGAGCACAGCACAGGTGTGTGGAAGAACAGTTGAAGGAGCTATTAAATGTTTGCTGATCATTTAACTTTTCCAACTCTGTGAAGAGGGCATTTCGATATTCCAAAGTTGCAGATGAGGAAACTGAAACTAGAGGTTAAGCAACTTGTCCAAGACAGCGGAGCCGGTCAGTGGCAGAGCAGGCCTTGTAAACTGAGCTATTTAAGACTAGCATACGTAATCGTAGAAATCCACCGAAACTTTTCTGGAATGGCTTGTCATCTTTTGTGTTTTCCCCTTTGTTTTCCCGTACCTTCTACTCCATGGACAAAGTAGCAAAGGCAAATACAAGAGGTGGCTGGGTTTTTGTTGTGGTGGTGGTTTGTTTGTTTTTTAACCTAGCAATTGATCTCACCGGCCCAACCAATTGAGCTTGAGAACTTGCCTCATTTTTCTCTTTTGTCAGCTGTAGGTAATCTCAGTGAGGGTTATAAATATAACTGCATCACTATGAGGATGGCTACCGTTATAGGCTTTGTGAAATGCTTCTGACCATCTGCCTGCTTGTATATTACTTGGCGGGGGGGGGAACGGTCAGGGTGGGCATTCTAGGTAAGAATCCAGAGAAGAACTAGAAGGCATGATCTACCTCTACTGTTTTGGTGAAATCCTTGCAATTTCTTGGTAGATATTGCATATTTCCAGATACTCCAGAGCTTACACATCTGCCATCAAAGCAGGGATGGCAGACAGAGGAGTTGTTGCCATTTATTGAATGCTTATGAAGTTCCAGGCACACTTTCTGTCAGTTTATTTAATCTTCACACCATTTCTACATGGTCAGCCTTGTTTCCCCCTCTTTTACAGATGAATGTATTAAGTTTCAGAGAGGGTGAGAACTTGTCCAGGGTAACTCAGATTGCATGTGGCAGAGTCAGAACTGGAACCCATGTCCACTTGGATCAAGATCCCCACCTTTAATCACTACTCACACCATCTCTTGTGAAGATAACACCCAGAACTGCCGGGCTGATTGACAAGGTTTTAGGGATTAAATAAAAGTACTCATGTAAAGCATTTAGCACAGTGATTAGTAAGTTTTTTTAAATGTTAGCTACTTTGCACAGGGAACTATATTCAATATCCTGTGATAAACCGTAATGGAAAAGAATAAGAAAACGAATGTATATATGTAAAACTGAATCATTTTGCTGTACAGTAGAAATTAACACAACATTGTAAATTAACTATATTTCAATAAAACAAAATTTTAAAATGGTAGCTATTTTAATTATTAGACAGTCCCCCACGTAAATATGGATGGAGTTCCAAAAGTTCATTTTACATTCAGTTGTTTGGACTCAGAACATATGAAGAATATTAGATGTTCTATTTGATTACCCATAAATACTATTATTGTGTCGCTGGCAATGTATGGACTTAGATTTGCTTCCCAGAAGCCGGGGCTCTGCAGGGTAAGGAAGGGGCACAGCACAGCCTACTCTATCCCAAGGTTGTTCTCCTTGGGGGCCCAGGTCCTAGAGCCCTCAAGCTGCCTTAAGCCCTTCTTCTATGGTTCTATGAGGTTTTCTGCTTCGATATTATTCTCTTCCTGCAGTAGTAATTAAATATTCAGTGCCTCTGGCAGTTGTCCAAACCTTAAAAAAAACAAACAATCCTCTTCTCCCCGCCACGCCTGCTCTCTGTGTCCTGCGTCAAATATCCTATTTCCTCAGTAGCTGGCTCAGGAAAGCAACCGCTAATTTATGATGATTTGTGAAAGCCCTAAACCTCTTAACCTCCCCAGAGTTGTTTACATTTTTGAAGAAATGGAATCTAGAATTTCAGGCAGCGACACAGAGAGCAATCCCAGAATCTGTAGCACTGGGATATTAATGATGCCCTTCTTACAACGTCGTTTTGAGAATGAAGTGCCCTCAGACAGGGGTAATGGGTCCACTATCTGTTTTCTTACATAATACCTGTATGACGGAAGGTACTTTGAGGCAGACCAGCTTAACCTGGAAGTTTGACCTGGGATCATCTCTCTTAAGCTGACCTTGTTTTCTTTATCACCTCTTTTCTTCTTCCATTCCTTAAACCAGTTTTTCTAAGAGCTCCTGGATTAAAAAAAATAAATAGTTGTGAGGTAGACGGACTCTGGTAAAAACTGGGACCTCTGATGGGGTATGTGCTTGTTCAGTGACTAAGAGATTTTTGCTGTGTTAGCGGAACACAAGAAGGATATGCAAACCAGTGACAGAGTGTGTGGATGACAGATAGCTGAAGAGTAAGGTTCCTGTATTGTCAAAGCTAAAATTTAGGACACATGATCTAAGCACAGATAAATTTATGGAGACAATGGGACCAAATAATTGAAACTGGGATGCACGTCATACTTATGATAGCTGAAAGAGCCGGGCAGATAACTGGGGAGAGGAGCCTTGCGGTGCAGTGGGAAGAGTTTTGATATTTCTATGTCCCTGTGCCAAAGACAAAGATGAATAACCCAAAGCCCCACCTTGCCTCTTCCAAACATAACAGAGAGTTAGTGACATCCTCTTTATGGCACTGGAGGAATGAAGAGCATCTCCCCTCTCTGCTCAGCTCCAGACCAGCGTTTCCAACTGCTTCCTGAGCATCTTTCCCTTGATGTCCAGGAAGTGCTTCAAAGGGAACTTGCTGGTCCTTCTTTGACCTCAGTTCATGGCTTCCCCATACACAGAACCATACAAGCTAAATATAGCAATTGTTTTGTCTTCCTCTTCCTCACTTAAAAAAAAAAAGCCAACTGGTCCCTGAGACCTTTTATTTCTATACTTCTACCACTGAAATATCTTTTTTATTCCTACTGCCATCATGACCCTCTATTTCAACTACTTCATTGGTTCCTTAGTTAACATCCTTGCATTCAATCTCATCCTCTCTATTCCCTCCAGACATACACACACACACGCACTTTCCTCTTGCAAAATCTTTGGATATTTATTGTCTAGAATAAACTATAATGTCATACAATAGTGCTGAAGGTTTTGCCCAATTTGATTTCAGACTCTTCTTTCTAACTTCATCTTAACCAACGAACGTATCCTGCGTTGGCTCACACTGGACTAGTCATTTCCTGGAATAAGCCTCTGTGCTTTTGCAAATGCTCTTCTTCTTTTCCCACTTTTCATTGTTTTACTTTTAGATGTCTCTCCCCCTGTGGAGCTTGTCTTAGGTCTCCTGATGAGAATTAATTATTCCCTTCTTGGTGTTCCCTACAATGTCCCCATCTATCCTAGCATGTTCAGAGACTGACATGTATACATTTCCTCCTCTACCCATCCCCGCACAGGTGTTCATCTTTAGACCCCAATCACTTAGTCCACTGCCAGCATCTAAAAGGTACTTGCTAATAAATGCATAAAGTCAGAGCTGAAATTCAAACCAAGGGAATTTGGCTTCCAAGCCTGGACCTTTCACCAATACAGACTATTTAGCTCTGAAACACAAAATCTTTAGCACCATGACAATAAAGTGTCCTTGGTCACAAGGGAGAGCTGGTAAGAGGACATGAATGATTCAACATAGCTCATCTCTACTAATGGAAAAATGTCTCAAATCTTAAGTATTAGTGACGATAGGTCTATGTCAATCCTTTTTTTTTTTAATCCCTTAGTTATAATCCAAATAGCTGGAACAGAGCTGTGATTGTGGCCACAAAAATCTAAGGTTAAGAGAATTACTCATCAGAGGAAAGCAGTCACTGAGAATCAGGGCAGTAATGATATTGAACACTTTACACGTTACAATGCCTGGTATTTTTATAAGCTAATTTGAAAACTCAGAAAAATTCTTCCTTACAGATAAGGCAACTAAAGCTTAGAGATGTTAAATAACTCATGCAGAAACATATTTAAGTTTCTGAGATGAGATCTGAACACAGTTCTGAAAGACTTCAAAATTTAGCCTCTTTCCATACTCCAATAAACAAGTAAAATTAATTTTATACATTTTTTGTTGGTACAAACTAATACGACTAAAAATATCTGGATTAAGAATACAGTATAATTTTTATCTTAACTGATAGCTATTTCTTTTCTTTTTCTTTTTTTTTTTACAGCTTTATTGGCGTATAATTGCTTCACAATGGTGTGTTAGTTTCTGCTTTATAACAAAGTGAATCAGTTATACATATACATATGTTCACATATCTCTTCCCCCTTGTGTCTCCCTCCCTCCCACCCTCCCTATCCCACCCCTCTAGGTGGTCACAAACCACCGAGCTGATCTCCCTGTGCTATGCGGCTGCTTCCCACTAGCTACTGATAGCTATTTCTTATCAGTTATAATTATTGAGAACACAGTGACCAAATGTTTTTCTGCAAACTACTCTTGCTTAGAATCACATTGTACCTTGATAAGTAAGAAGCACAAGAAATAGTAAGATAAGACGTGGAAACATTGTGGTTGTGTGTCCAGTTTCAGATACACTTTGTTGCAACCAGAGTTTCAGCTGGATGAAAAGATAAACTCAGCAGGTATGGGTTCTCACTTTGCACCCTCCTACCTGTCACTGTTCGGGTAGAAACTCTTTAAGTTTCCCCGCGCATCTTTTCCTGCCCAAAGCGACCAAGGCAATACCCAGTGAAGACATGTTGAAATGGCACAGTCTTGCTTCCTTTATTCCCTTATAATTATATGAGTTCTGTGATGCTTCTAAAAAACGTTCTAGAATGAGCATCAAAAAGGAAAGGAGAGGCCCCTGGGAAGACAACTCCTCCAAAACCTGTTGCTTGTGGGATTGCACAATGGCGAGAAACGTTTGTACTTAGAGCTCTTGGCAGTACATTCCGTCCAGATTGCCTGGCGTCCAATTCCGCTACTCAGCAGTTTCATTCCGATTGGCAAAAGAATTAGATTTTTATTGGATGTTACTCAGTCTCTAGAACATATAGTAATTGCCTAATGGGAGTTCATGGGCATTTGTTACTGGAAATAGAAAACATTCAAGGTGAAGAGCTCAAAAATTTCAAAGTGTATTTGAAATTATCAAAGGACTGGGTTAGTCTGAAGGACCAACTACTGAGATTCCTTCTGGCTCTAACATATATTGAACCTATGCATACCAGATGCTGGCTTTGAACACTTTAGCATTTTCCTGTTTTCTCAAGGGCGCCTAAAGAAAGTGCCCAGAACAAAATTAAGCTTTTAATGTATCCTAATTTGAAAAGTACGAGTCTCCAGTTCTTTATTTCAGAGAGGTTTTTATAATATCTCCCTCATGGGATTGTTATGAAGATTAAATGTGTGATGGAGTGAAAATGCTTTGTAAACTAAGATACTGTTATAATTTAGTTTTCTCCATGAGAAGTGGATAGGGAGTAGTTACACATAAAATCATAAGACTGTTTAGTAGAGAGAAGACTTCATTAAAATGCACATCTGCAGACTTCATCTGTAGACTCCGACATAGAATTGGTGATTGATTCTGATTAGAGCCGTGAGGAAGCATGCATCCTGTTTTGTTGAATGAATAAATGAAGTGGATTTGAACTGAAATTGGAAGGACGAGTGAGCTTTGAATGGAATGGATGTAGAGGATGGGGTAGGTAAAGAAGAATGTTCTAGACTGAGAAGCCTGCACAAAGACCAGACAATAGCAATGGTTTGGTCCGCGGTCGGCTGTGCCCAGACGTGTCAAGGGCATCATGTGAGATGAGATTGGAAAGGTGACTTGGGAACAGATCATGGAGGATCCTGAATGCCAGCTTGAGTGTTTGGATCAAATTCCATAACAATAAGGAGTCATTGAAGGTTGTGGGGAAGGGAGACTGACATGATGTACAAACTTTCTGGGTTTTGCCATGTTGCTTCTCCTAGCAGCATAATTCACCCCAAGATGTCTTGGATGGGCAAAACATGGCGATAGGCTGGCTGGCAGGAAGCTATGGGATAGTTTAGCAAGAGTGACAGTAGGAGAAAAAGCAGGGTCATAGACACAAGGGATTGAATGAACAGCACAGGAGGGGAGCAGGAAGAGGCGTAGGGGATGGAGTTTTCCAGTCGGAATCATTGCCATGGGTGGAGGCAGAAACAGCAGAGTTGGTCTGAATAAGGTCAGAGCTTTAGGTGATTTCCTTACCAATCTTGTGGTTTTATGTCTGTTACCAATTCAGCACACTCCAGCCAATCAACTCCAGCTTGGACCATTTTCTCACACTATTGCCAAGACCTCTGGGAGGTCCTTTGAGTGCAGTGACAGGCCCTTCCTCTTAAAGGAGAATGCCAGCTGCTTTCAAAGGAACGGGCCCTACTTTTTGGGTACTTCTTTCTCTATTTGTATGCTCATGGCAACAGAGAACACACAGATCGCTCCTACCCACAGCTCTGCAAATTAAGATTCACAGAGCTGCTAGGTGGGCAGTTTTTCAAGACAGCCTTTAGTTTTTGTGTTCTTTTCCCTTCTTGGCCCAGCACGACTAGTTAAATGCAGGAAATTAAGATCACATTGTCCGAGTGTGCTCTGACTAAATTCCATTAGATTGACAATCTCTATAAGTCCTGATTATTTTGTTTTTAAGTTGTCTTCATATGCATAAAAATGCATTGTAACCACCATCAAAAGATGTTATTAAAAGTTCATTTGAGAATGATGCTGGTTTATGTAACCCTCAGGAGAGTAGGAAACAGTCACATCATCTGCCACGGAAGTGATGCTGAATTCTATACAGGAAGCATTCCAGTTCCCTTGTTTCTGCCCTTTTGGGGGCTGGGGGAGGGGAATAGGAGGCTATTGTTGGGTAGAAGCACCATAAAGAGATGCTCGTTCCTGCCACAGAAAGCCAGCTACTGATAAAACATTCCTTTCATTACAAGGAGACTGTAGAATTTTGCTAAGTATGTTGGAGGGAGCAAACCTTAGCAATATAATTAATAGAGACTGTACTTGAAGTGCTTCTTACAGAATGGGAGGTTTATTTCTCTGTTGGTGTTTTGGCCTTTGTCAAAAGGGATGTCATCAGTCTCTGATCTATAGGAGTTTATGATATAGGAAGAATAACACAGAAGAATGGGTTGTAATGTATAGAAAAAACAGTAAAAACACGAACACAGAAATTATTATATAACCTTTGCTTTTATTTGCTTTTGATGATGACAGCAAATAAAAGCAAGTGTCATATATAATTGAGAGGCTTAAAAATTGCTGGATGACTTTCATTTCTTCAATAACCATTCACTGGGTGGCTACAAAATGCCAGAAGTGTCTGATGAACTAGAGACATAAAATTATACGAGACATAGTTCTACTGTCAGAGAGCTCCTGGTGTACCAAGGGCTATGGAAGTGTAACAATTATGATGCCATCAGATAAGTGAAAATGTGGAAAGATGTAGGAGGCTCTCTGGGAGTCCAGAGGAGAGAGCGATTACTTTTTCTGGAAGTTGAGGGAAAGCTTCAGAGAGGGGGCAGATCTCCACCTGGGTCAGCAAGGATGAATTATTTATTTTATTTATTCATTTATTTATATATATTTTTGGTCACACTGCCCGGCATGGGGGAATCTTAGTTCCCTGACCAGGGATCGAACCTGTGTCCCTTGCAGTGGAAGCACTGAGTCTGGAATGCACTGGACTGCCAGGAAGTCCCTAAGGATGAGTTATTTAAATGACAATTCCAAGCAGAGGCTAAAGGAGTGAAAAGGCATAGAATCAGTTAGAATATACGGTTTAATTAGGAAAATAGCGAGTGAGGCAGAGACTGTTGTCATTCCCCTTATTGCTCATTAAATCCCATTCCCATCAGGCATTGGTACCATATGCTTCTGAGGACTTGAGGCCCCGCTCCAGCCCAAGAGTATGGTCTTTAATAGTCTAAACCAATCACAGTCTATCAGTTCCCCTTACCAACGATTGTTTTTGGCATAGGCTGGTGTTATGAGTTGAACTGTCTCCCAAAAAGACATGTGGGAATCCTCACCCTGGTACCTGTAAATGTGATCATATTTGGAAACAAGGCCTTTGCAGATAGAATCGTGGTAAGATGAGGTCATTAGGGTGGGCCTTAATCCAACATGACTGGTCTTTATAAGAAGAGAACACCATCTGATTATGCAGAAACACACAGGGAGAGCACCACGTCATGAAGAGGCAGAGACTGGAGAGATGCACCTATAAACCAAGGAGCACCAGGGTTTTCTGACTTTCCTCCTAGAGTCTTTCGAGAGGGCTGGTCCTGCTGACATCTTTTTTGTGTGTGTGTGTGGCTGCGTTGGGTCTTTGTTGCTGTGCGCGGGCTTTCTCTAGTTGCGGCAAGCGGGAGCTACTCTTCGTTGCTGTGTGCAGGCTTCTCACTGCGGGGGCTTCTCCTGTTGCGGAGCATGGGCTCTAGGCACGCGGGCTTCAGTAGTTGTGGCGTTCAAGCTCAGTAGTTGTGGCTCGTGGGCTCTGGAGCGCAGGCTCAGTGGTTGTGATGCATGGGCTTGGTTGCTCTGTGGCATGTGGAATCTTCCTGGACCAGGGCTCGAACCCGTGTCCCCTGCATTGGCAGGCACATTGTTAACCACTGCAGCACCAGGGAAGCCCCCTGCTGACATCTTGATTTTGACCTTCTACCCTACTGTGAGATAATAAATGTCTGTTGTTTTAGGCTGCCCAGTTTGTGGTACTTTGTTACAGTAGCCCTGGGAAACTCATGGAGCTGGATAATGAAATGAGAGAAAGCAGCTAGGGACTTCTAGGGACACCTTCCTCCCTCTCCTTCTTAGAAAAGAACCAAGGTGGGGCATTTCTCCCTCTGTCTTTGCCCATTACAGTTATGGTGGATGGAGCGGCTCTACCCATTTCACAACAGCAAGGGGATCTGTCTGAGCACCAAGGCCAAGCATTTCTCCCTCTGTCTTTGCCCATTACAGTTATGGTGGATGGAGCGGCTCTACCCATTTCACAACAGCAAGGGGATCTGTCTGAGCACCAAGGCCAACCTGCAGAGTCTGGTAGCACAGAATGTACAGGCCCACGGTGATGTCATGGAATGGTTGAATTATCCTGGGATTTCTGGATTTTCTATTATATGAAATAATAAAATTTGCTATTTCCTGTGCCATCTTAAGGGAAAACACCTTAACTCATACATCAAGGGTTAGTGGTGTCTAGAGGAAATAATTGAAGTCAGGAAGTCTTTTGTTTACTACCAGCTACTGGCCATGGTCACCGTTTCCAATAAGTCCTATGCAAAAGGGACACTCCCCAAAAAGGCACATCCTTTATTACGAGCCAGTTCCAAATTCCATTAAGGCTTCTTCCCTGGTGAAGGGGACAGGCCCATATATGAGTCTTGAGGTCCTCCAGGCCTTTGGATGTGTTTCCCATCCCAGAAACATTCTCCCACCCCACCCTCTCCACCATCAAGCTATTCTCCACCCACCTTCTGGCTTTCAGCTTAGACACCATTGCTTTGAGAAGATTTCATTGACTCCCAAGACAGGTTTAGGTGCCCTGTTAATGGCTTTCTGGGCACCCTGGACTTGCGCCAACTTGGATTCCACTGTATTGCAACTGCCTGTTTACTGTTGCTATCTCTCACTAGACTCTAAAGTCTTGGGGGCAGAGACTGTAAATGTCCCACTTACTGTTTCATACCCAATCTAATACAAGGCCTGTCTCATAGTAGGCACTTGATAAATATGTATTAAGCGAATGAAAGATGTGGCAGTGCTGACAGTCTGCAGTCTAGAGTTTACAACATTCTGATGACGGCCACGGAAAAGTGGGGCTGGGCAGGGCTTTGGCAAAATACAAAGGAGTGAGCCTTTGCCCCCAGCCTCTGGGTCCTATACTGGGATTCCTCCACACTCCTGACCTTTCCTTTTCCTCCCACCTTCTACTTTTCTTTCTAGTTCCCTTTAAAAATTTCTAGATCTGGCTCTTATTTGAACTGAATAAGTTAAAAAAAAAAAAAAGGAATGATCATGGGTTGCCTAGCATGACCAACTAATCTACTACTCTTCCTAGGGAAAAAGCAGTTTAAAAGTGCTTTTAAGGGACTTAAAAGCTGCTGGTCCAGTGGTAGGACTCCACACTTCCACTGCAGGGGACATGGGTTCCATCCCTGGTCGGGGGAACTAAGATCCCACAAGCCATCTGGCAAGACCCTCCAAAAAAACAAAAAACAAGAAAAAAAAACCATGTGCTTTTAATACCAGTTAAACTACATGGAACTCTGTCTCCAGAAAGCTCCTAAAAAATAATGTCAGGAATTTATTATAGGGAGGGAGGAGGAAGGAAGTGGGACTTTCAGTACCTTTATAACATAGTCGGTAAGTGGTTGCTTACTTTGATCCCAGGGTTCCAGTAAGAACTTTGGGACATCATCCCATCTTTGTTACTTGAAAACATTTTCCATAATGATCTTGGGGTAGTGTTAACCCAATCTAAGGTCATTCATTCCTAAAGGCTGACCATGCGTTTGTTTTATAGGTTTTTCTTTTATAGAGGAAGGCATGCAGTGTTCTGGTAGGTATAAGAATTCTAACGGCAATTTTTTTCTTTATTCATTCAAAAAACATTTGGGTGCCTCCCATGAATGCACCAAATACTGTACTAAGCATCCGGTGATCAATGGTAAGATATTTAGGAGCCCTATCCTAGCGGAGTTCATATTCCAATGGGAGGACAGACTACAAATAAAAATATAAATTTGCTCCAAATGTTGTGAATGAAAGCAATAGATTGTTGAGATAAGAGAGTAAGGTGCCGGGAGGGCACCTAGTGGGTGATCACAGACAACTAATCTAAGAAGGTGACATTTAGGCGGAGACTTAAAGGATGAGAAGGAGTCAGCCTTCGGAAACGGGGTCACGTTCACCGTAAGTCAGTTAAAAATAGCCCGCAGGCTCTCCAGCAGCAAGGTTGGACGTATGGGCAACGAGGCTCCGCCGCCAGCACTAAAGATGGCGGACAGGGGGCGGGGACGGGGAAACGGGGCGTGCCCGCGCTGTGATTGGTCAGTCAGGGGAGGCGTCACGTGGGCTGAGGAGAGCATCCGGGCTCCCGGCAGAGGCGCTGCAGAGGCTCCCGGGAGCGGGCGGCGTGGGGTTAGCGCGGCAAGCGGACGGCGGCTGGCCCTCCCGGGCAGCCAGCGTGGACGGAGCGGCGCGCGTGCCGAGCATGGCGGGCTCCCTGCCTCCCTGCGTGGTGGACTGCGGCACCGGGTAAGAGCTGCGGGCGCCCACCCCGCTCCAGCGCGGCCCCGCTCTAGCCCCGGCGCCGAGCACCTGCCCGCGGCCCGCCCCCTCTCTCACCTGGAGGCGCTCCGCCTAGGGCCCGGGTCTCGGCCTACAGCTGGGCAGGTTCGGGGGGGCCGGCCCGTCTCCGCGCCCCGCTCCTTTCCTCCACGCCCACGAGGGCCACGCGCGGAGCTCGCTCCCCTTGATGCGAAGAGGACCGAGGGGAGGAGTCGGGCCGGCTCGCCTCGCCTCCCGCCTCCTCTCTCCGCGCTCGGCCGGGGCCTCCCGGGATGCCAGGTTTCAGGCAGGCGGCTGCAGACCCCGCTGTCGTCACTTGCCTTCTGCCTGTCTGACGGTGCCCCTACCTTTTCACGTTCTTAAAAGGGGCCCTCGTTTTGGGTTCCCAAACGCATGCCGTTTCTCCTTGCTCGTGATTCTCACTTACTTGTGGAGGTTTTTATATTCATCTCCCAAGTTGACACCTTTTTTTGCAGCCTACTCTGCTCTCTTCCAGGAGCGAATGGTTTTTTCGGGCTAAGCTCTTGCTTTAGTTTGCATAGAGTTGCCTTTTCACTTAAAAAAAAAAAAAGACTCCATTTTGAAAAACAGAAAGTCTAAATTTGGGAAAGCCTGTTTGTGGTATAGTTTTTATTTCGCATTACTTTTGGGGTGTGATTGCTTCTTTTGATGTTGTTGGGATATGCAAAAGAGACCTTAGGAAATTTCCTGTACTTTCAGTGGCCCCCGCTTCGCTGGTTTTAGGAAGGTGCTCACCGAATCCGTCTAGCTGGTGGTCTAGAAATTCAAGCTTGCCTGCTTGCAGTGTAGGTGAAGTACCTAATAAACCTGGAAGTAAATTTAGCCTCTTAAAGATCTTTCAAGATGGGGTTTTAATCATTTTTTCCACAAAATATTCCATGGTATGTTCACCTTAGCCTTGATTCTTTTCTGTAGAGAAATGCACGTGGTTTAGTTTCCTTGACAACCTTGTAGGGGTGTCTTCTTTAATTTGCTTCAGTCCGTCTCCTACGGATCGTTCTTTCCTTTTGCTGCTGAAGCCACCGGTGGTGGTTACAGGCTGGAAAAAAACTGCCTCTTTGCTTGTACTCATTTTCCTTTTTGAAATACACATTGTACCAGAAGTTCCGGGGCTCTTTATTTTAGAAGTTGTTTTGCTATCCAAAACCCAAGCGCAAACCAGTATTGATATTAACCCCCCGCCCAGCTGTTGGCTTCCTTATTCAACCCCTCCTCCCAGGAACTGGTGTTCACCCCACACCCACCTGAGGTCTGTTTGTGTCAAGAGTGCAGGAAGCAGGTAAAAGAATTTTTCCGTCTCACATTTGCACGTGAGATTTTTTGTTTTTGTGGTTTTGGTCTTGTAAAACTATTGAAATGCAAAGCATTTCTTGGCAGAAGCAATAACAGGTACCCACAGGGTTTGTCATACCTCTTCTAATAGTAAGCTGGGGACCTTACTCATCATTCTTGCTGTGAACATCTAAAATGTGGTGCTCAGTTTTGACCTTGTGAGGTAGGTGGTATCTCACTTGGAGATGTAGCTTCAGAATCTCTTTGTTTTATGGCCCAGTTATGTTACCGTCTTCAGGCCGTCGTAGGCTTTGGTGTCAGGACGTAGAAACAGTGGCCGGGAATCTTCCCAGTGGGTTTCACATGGACACGTTCTGTTGTGGAAACAACAGTGGTTAATTATAAATTTCCGGTGTCCAGTGTGTGGCCAGATGGAGCAGCGTGGAAGAGCCTACATTTATTTAAGCTTGTTAGTAGCTCTTATATTTCCCATAGAGCTAAGTGGTTTTTGGATTGACTTTTACCTCAGAATACAATAAAAAGAGGTAAAATGCAGATTAAAAATAACTAGGACCAAGGAAAAGCATGGGCCTGGAGCATCACCCTAAACTGTAGACCAGTGGTGCAGCCGACCGGCCTCACATTTGGCCTTAGTTTTCCTGTCTGACAGAATTATAAGAGGGTCATCATCAGTTATGTAATTCCTGTCTTCGGGAAGGAAGAGAAATACCTGTTTCTCAGGTGAAAAAACTTTTCCTAGTACTAAATTCTAACAGAAAAATTCACACTGAATTATACATAGAGGACCTTAATGATTGAGTAGACAGTGTACTAAATCGTATTTTTTAATTGCAAATAAGTTTCATCCTGGGAGCCTGGCCTCTAATGAGCCCTGAGACCAGCTCAGTGAGCGCAGGTGAGCCGCGATAATGTGGACCACGGCTCTGCCTGCTCCGGAGATGAAGTTTCATTTACTTAAGTGAATTACTAGTGTTCAGAGAATATCCCACAAAAACTAGTGTTACTTCTCTTAACCGAACTTCTCGTATTTTTGAAGATTTTTATATTTTAAACTTACTTTGAAAAATGTCAGATCTGAAAAGCTGCAGTAAGAGTACCAAAAAGCCGGCTGTATATTCTCTATCCAGTTTACCAACTATTAACATTTGCTTTATTGTTCTCTGTATGCTATACACATTATTATTTTTCTGAACTGTTTGTAAGTCGCAGACATCGTACTGTTTTATACCAAGATACGTCAGTGTATCCTTTATGGAAACAAAGACCTTCTCTCATATAGTCACAGACCAGTGATCAAAATCAGAAAATTTAACATTTATGCAGTAGAGTTGTCTACTAAGTCTGGATCCCATGAACGGTCCCATTATGTCTCTGGACGCGCAGCTCTCTGCCCTCATCCGGCACCGTACACTGTGTTTGCCTGTCATCATGTCTTTTTAGTCTCGTTTCACTGGACCAGTTCCTTAGCCTTGTTCTGTCTTTCAGGACAGCGACATTTTTGACAGTCAGTTGTTATGGATCATGTTCCTCAATTTAGGCTCGTCTGGTGTTTCTTTCTGACAGATACAGGGTGTGTGTTTTTGTCGGGAGTACCACAGAAGTGATGTCAAAGCTTCTCAGTGCATCACGTCAGAAGGCTTTTCCCCTCCAGCTTTATTGAGATGTACTTGACACACAACATTGCATAAGTTTAAGGTTACATCGTGTTGATTTGGTACATTTATATATTGCGAAATGATTATCACATTATGATACTAACACCTCCATCCCGTCACGTAATTACCTTTTTTTGTGTGTGTGTGGGGAGAATATTTAAGATCCACTTGTCTTGGCAACTTTCAAGTATAAAACAGTATTATGAACTACAATCACTGTGTTGCCCACTAGCTCCCCAGAACTTACTCATCCCGTCAGAAGGCTGAAGACAGTTGATGACGTTCATTTGGATTATTTGGATACGGTGGTGTCCACTAGATTTCTTCATTGTACGGCTACTGTTTTCCCCTTTGTAATTAATGTCATTTGTGGAGAGATTATGCGATTGTGCAAATGCCCTGCTCTTCCTTAAACTTTCAGCCATTAGTTTTAGTATCCATTGGTGGTGATTCTTCTTCTAATGGATTATCACAGTGATGGTTGCAATACTGTGGTTTTTTTTTTTTAAACTTCAGTATTTTGTACATTTATTAGTTAACATTTTACTATAAGGATGCACTTTTCTGTGGCTCCCGTTTATTTATTTATCGTCTGTATGGGTTATTATCTTGTTCAAAGAGTTATTTATGTCATTCTTACTGTATTCAATGGATTATTATTTCTTATTGCCATAATTTGTTTTGATGCTTAAATTGGCCAGCAGAAGCCCATTCAGGCTGTTTCTGGAGTTTTTTAGACACGTCCCCGTCATTTTTTGAGCATTTTGTTATTATCAAAAGACTGCAACGTAGCCAGTGCAGTGCATTTGTCTTTTTGCATTTTTTGCTGGAGCATCTCTGAGATAGGTTTCTAGAAGTGGGATTTCTGGGTCAAAGGGTAAGTGCATGTGTAATTTTGCTAGACAGTGTCAAATCCCACTCAGTAGTGTGTGTCTTCACCAGCAACGTGTGAGAGTGCCTACGGCTTCTCACAGACTCACCAGCAGAGTAATTGCCAAAGTAAAATTTTTTTTACCGATCTAGAAGGTAGGAAATGATATCTTATTGTAGTTTTAATTTGAATTTCTTATATTATTATGTGGGAAGATGAGCATCTTTTCGTATGGTTAAGAGGCATTTGCGTTTCTGTTTTCTGTCTCTTCGTTTCTCTAGCCAGTTTTTCTGTGGGGTTTTAAGTCTTTTGCTTCTTTATTTTTAGAAGCTCTTTATGGATTGGGGTGTGGTGAGGGTCCCACAGACCACCCGCAGGTTCATTGATTTGCTAGGAACAAGCACAGGATGATAGTGAAAAGGTAAAAGCAAGAACAGCCAAGGGAAAAGGCACATGGGGCAGAGTCTGGAGGAAACCAGGAGCAAGCATCCGGAGTCCTTTCTCAGTGCCCAGAGTTTTTATTGGGGGCTGGTCATGGCACCTCCTGCCTAGCACAGACCAGAATTCCAGAGTCCCAGAAGGAAGGCAGGTGTTCAGCATAAACTGTATTTGTGTTAATTTTATAATCTGCTACTTTACAAAATGCTCTTATTGTTTGTATGAATTTTTCCCTTGATCTTTAGGGTTTTCCAGATACAGAATTTTGTCATTGGCAAATAGAGATTGCTTTCCCTTTTCCTTTCTGTTTTTAGGAGCTCTGATTGCCCTTTCTTTTCTTTATTTTGACATACTGCAGTGGCCATTGCCTCCAAATAATGTTAAATAGGAGTGGAGTTAGTGGGCATTATCCTTTTGTTCCTTACTTTAGTGGAATAGTTTCTGGTGTTTCCAAAATAAGTAAGATGCTGGCTTTTGGGCTGCTGTGTGTATGTACATACTTACACACGTATACAAATATATGTTAAGAAAGTTATACAAATATGTTAAGAAAGTATTTGTCAACTGCTATATTTTGGAATGTTATAACATGAATGAGTGTTGCATGTTGTATGATTTCTTTATAATAAATGGAACATGTGGTTTTCTTCCTTAGCCAGTTAATATGGTGGATTTCCTAATATTGAACCACTCTTCCATTCTGTAATAATCCCCACTTGATCGCGCTGCATTATTTTTTGATGTGTAGGTAGATTCTGTTAATATTTTATTTAGATTTTCATGTCAGTATTAGTATGAATTATAGTTTAGTTTTCTGGTGCATTCTTTGTCAGATTTCGGGATCGGTGTTACACTCTCTTCATAAAACAAATTAAGAAGTTTTCTTTCTTTCTCTGTGCTCTGGAATAGTTTAAGTAATTTTGGGATTATCCGAGTTTTAAAGTCCTGGTAGAATTCCCCAGTGAAACTGTCTGAGCTTAGTGCTTTCTTGAGAGGAGAGTCCTGCTGCCCTTTACATTTCTTCTAAGGCTGGTTAGACTTCCTACCTCGAGTGGAATCAATTTTGGTATGTTGTATTTGTCTAAAGAAGAATTCTATTTCATCTAGATTTTTCAAATTTATGTATGTACTAGTCTCATGATTTTAAAAAATCTTTGTTTTTATGGCTATTTTTCCCTCTGTTGCTCAAATTTATTTTGTTTTCATCCTTTTTTCTTCATGACTTACCTAATGATGTGCCTATTTTGTGGATCTTTTTTTTTTAAAAGATAAGCTTTGGGGTTTATTTATTAGTTCTGTTATTTTTCTTTTTCTTCTTCTTTTTTTTTTTTTTGTGGTACACAGGCCTCTCACTGTTGTGGCCTCTCCCGTTGCGGAGCACAGGCTCCGGACGCGCAGGCTCAGCGGCCATGGCTCACGGGCCCAGCCGCTCCGCGGCATGTGGATCTTCCTGGACCAGGGCACGAACCCATGTCCCCTGCATTGGCAGGCAGACTCTCAACCACTGCACCACCAGGGAAGCTCTATTTTTCTGTTTTTTGATTTATTTCTACTTGTTTTTCTTTCTTCTGCCTTTTCTTTTGTTGTTTTTGAGTTGGGTATTAAATTCATTTTAATTTTCCCTTTATATTGAAAAAGTATTTAATTTTGGCTGTTATGTCTTTAACTACATGTATTCCTTACGTACAGGGATTTGGGTATAGTTTCTCATTATCGTTTTCAAGACATTTCTGTATTTTTCTTTTGAATTTCCCTCTTAACTCAATATTTCTATACTAGTATGTTTTAAAAATTTCAGGTAAAAGGGCCTTTTTGTTTTTAATTCTAGTTTTATTACATTATGGTCAGAGTGCTGTTTATATTCTATTATTTAGACTTCACTGTGTCTAAGATATGGTCAATTCTGTGAATGTTCTGTATGTACTTGGAAAGAGGAATATTCCCTATTGGTATGATAGGAGTTCAGTGTATATCTGTATGAGCTATCTTATTAATGATGTTATTTAGGTCTTCCAGTTTTTTGGTCCACTTATTCTTTAACTGAGAATGGTGTGTTAAGTGATCCTATCACTAGTGTGTTTCTTGTTTATTTCTTCTTGCTTTGTGAAAGTTAACTGCTGCCTTATTGAGTGCCTGCGTGTGTAGATATGACTTACTGATTTTGAACTTCACCGGGGTGATATAGGTGGGTTGTTTGTTGGGAAATCTCCTGGTCTTATGGCCTTTGGCTCTTTCCTCTTGAGCTGGTCATTTTCCCCAGAGGATATACTTCTGATCATCTGCTTGGAGGGTGGGGTCTGGGTGCTTGTGTTGTGTGTGAGAGCTGAGTTGGGAGCAGAGAAGGGCGTGGGAGAGGGCCTCTGAGCCGTCGACGTTTTTCTGCAGTCAGGTAACCCCTTTCTTTTCAGAATGGTTCCCGGACTCGCCCAGGCCAGGTGGCTTGGGAGTCCAAAGGCCCTTGGCTTTACACTCTCTAGAGTCTGCTTGTGGGAATGCGGGGGTCAGGGAAGGGTGGTCACCCCGAGGTGTGGGGCGGGAGGGAGCAGTATCACCTCAGCTTCGTGTTTTGGGCCCTTCAGTCCTGGTTCCACAGGTGCCTGTGCAGCCACCCATTCTGGGGCTTTTCAGGATCCGGGGTGTGTTGGGCTGGTTCTCAGCTTTGCCCACTGCTGGATTTTATATACCTCCAAAGCCACTTACTACTGGTCCTCTGCTATCCAGGGCCAGAATTTTGCTGTTACCTCCTCTTCTTTTCTCCCTATTGTTGTGGTTTATATATCTTAAAAAAATCATTTTGCTTTGGTTTTAGTGGGGCTTCGGGACAGAGTGAAATTAGATCATGCTTAGTCCACCGTTTTACCTTGGAAGTCAGAGTTCACTTGATAATGCGCCAAACCCACAAAGAGGCCACACGTCATGATCTTATATTCACTAGCCATAGGGCAAAGAATGCTGCTGTAGAAGAAGAAATGGACAGGTATATAGGGTAATGTAAAATTTACAGATCAAATAGAGAAAGAGAAAAGAAAGGATATTGGATTTAGATAAAATAATTAATAAATTTGAACTTACATGTTTAACTGTGTCCTATAAACAAAGACTACCCTTTTCTGTATGACAGACAATCCAAGAAACGTTTGAAGAACTTGATCATATGTTAATATACAGTGTACAGTGTGGGGAGCGTATATTATTTAGAACTCTATCATTAGGATCCGGGAGCAATTTTAGTTTTATCAAAATCATATTCTGGGGCTTCCCTGGTGGCGCAGTGGCTGAGAGTCCACCTGCCGATGCAGGGGACACGGGTTCATGCCCCGGTCCGGGAAGATCCCACATGCTGCGTGGTGGCTAGGCCCGTGAGCCATGGCTGCTGAGCCTGTGCGTCCGGAGCCTGTGCTCCGCAACGGGAGAGGCCACAACAGTGAGAGGCCCGCGTACTGCAAAAAAAAAAAAAAAAATCATATTCTGAGTCAGTGTAGTCACTTTTTTAAAAACTGAAAACATCTTAGGAGGGGGTAGAGCTATTCTGGTTGAAGTTGGGCGTTTGAGACTGGACCTCATAAGAGGTCTCAATCAAAAAAACCTCCCTGCAGGATACAGTTTCAAAAACACTGTTTTAAAATGTGACATTTCCACTTTCAAACATAAATTAATCGAGCTTACATTGTCACCTTCTGCTCTAGACACATGGTTGTAGGCGGGATATATATAAGTATGTTGAGTTGACAGTAGTCAGATTAATCCTCCTCACTGCAGGCAGTTACTGCTGTGGGCAGAGGGGCCTTTAACAAGAGGAGCGAAAGAAGTTTTGCACAAGGACCTTTTAAAATGTTTGGGGCAAATAAGGATATACTTTATTTACAGAAAGAGACATTGGAGGTTACATGAGAATAGGATGGAAGGCGAAATGGGGTAGATGGGTGTAGGAGTGAGAGTGAGACTTTTTATAGGTACCTTTTTAGAGTGTTTGGAAGTTTGAACTATGAGAACATATTTGGTTAACAGGCAGAGTTGTAACTCTTGGTCTTGCTTTATGCAGCTATTGATCTGTTTCCGTATCTTCTGTCTGTCCTGATTTCCGTATGAGAAAAGGTCTCAGGTCAGGGGATGTGTGGAAGGTAGCACTGAGTTTGAGAATATGGCTGGCAGTCTGTAAGCTTAGTTTATGTATTTTTGAGAATGATGCTTGCCCCCACCATGCTGGCTGTCCTTTGGGAAGATGGTGTTCAAATAAACAAACAAAAAATCAAAGCCTTTTAATATAAAAGTTGTTGATCTTAATTCCTTATGTACACATGTTTGGGAAAATCTGATTGATGTGTCTCTTCATGTATCAGGTATATCAGATGTACACAGAACTGGAAGAGAAATGATACAGAATTTTAGTAAAGGGAGAGACTTTCAAGGTAGAAACTGCAAAGGAAATTATTCAGGAAAAAAACTGGCATATTTGATCACCTAAATTGTTGAAACTATATATATATATATATATATATATATATACATACATACATACATACATACATATATATATTTTTTGTGTGTGGTACGCGGGCCTCTCACTGTTGTGGCCTCTCCCATTGCGGAGCACAGGCTCCGGACGCGCAGGCTCAGCGGCCACGGCTCACGGGCCTAGCCGCCCCGCGGCATGTGGGATCTTCTCGGACCGGGGCATGAACCCGTGTCCCCTGCATCGGCAGGCGGACTCTCAACCACTACGCCACCAGGGAAGCCCCTAAACAATTATATTTCAGAAAATGTATAACTGAAGGTAAACAAACTCAGAAAAATTAGTAATATATATGAGCAAGCATTAATATCCTCAGTATGTAAGAGTTTACACAAATTGATAAGATCCAAAAGTCTAGTAGAAAAATTATCAAGGACAACTCATGGAAGAAATACAGATCATGACTACACATCAGATAACATTCAGTAGTAAAATAAAATTATTGACTGTGAGATCCTTTTACTTTTTGAATTAGGAGATATTTTCCAGAAATGGTAATGTTTAACATTGAAGTAGGGATTGTTATTACTCACCTTGTACCAATGATGCAACTAAAATAGGAGAGATTAAAGTCACAGAGCTAGTGCTGTGCTTTGAACCCAGCACTGTGGGCCCCATTAACTCCCTCACAATATGAAAATATACTGTTTTGCAACTATTTTTACTATGAACTTCCGTTTGGGAACTGCTTTTGCTGCATCCCATAGATTGTGTAATATTGTGTTTTTACTGGCATTTTTCTCAAGGTATCTTTTAATTTCCTCTTTGGTTTCATTGTTGACCCATTGGTTTTTTAGCAAAACTGTTTTCAAATTATATCTGTATATGGCCAGTAACATAAGTCTTCTTCATTTTTGTTGGCTGTGTTGCATTTTATTGAATGATTGCAATATAGTTTATCCTCCGTTTATGGCATTTGAGTGTTTACAGTTTTTTCGTTGTTTTGCTGTTATAATGCTGTAGAGAACATTTTTTGTGCATATCTTTTCATACATGTAAAAGTGCTTCTGTGGGGTAAATACCTAGAAATGTGCTATTTGGACAGTAGGGTATATGCATTTAAAACTATTTGGATAATATGGTATATGCATTTATAATGTTGATAGGTAATGTGAAACTGCTCTTTGTAATGACACTTCAGCCTTTTAATAACACCCATGTATAATTTACTACCACCTTCTTCAGTATTGGCCCAGGTTTTGAATGCTTTTGCATTAAATTTATAGGTGAATTTAGTGATATGTGATGTTTCTTTTAAAACTCTTGACTCCTCCTGTATGAATAAGGTGTGTTTCTGTTTGTCTCCTTGTATATGGAGAGTTCTTCACATCATATGGTTTATTCTCAAGGGTAATATTTTTCTGTGTTGTTGGCATTGTGAATGGGATCTTTTCATCCAGTGTATAGTCTCACTTGTTACTGGTAGGAAAATTGCTGATTTTTGTCTCTTCATTGAGTAACTGGCCATCTTGCTGAATTCCCTATTGCTTTTAGTTTTTCACTTAATTTCCTTTGTTATTCCAGGTCTGTAATTATGATTTACAAATAAATTTTGCCTCCTCTTTCCCAGTACTATTCCTTTTATTTAGTTCTTTGTGATCTGTATTATCTGGTTCTTCCAAAACAATGTTAAATGAGAGTTATGGTGGTGGGTCTCCTTGGCTTCATTCTGTCTTCAATAGGAATGCTTCTAGTTTTTCACTGTCTTTTGGTTTGAGAGATTCCCCCCCCCCCCGCCCATTATGTCTTCCTAAGGATTAACTATTTCTGTTTTGAGCCTTTTTTTTTTCCACTACTAGATTGTTTGCATCACACCCTAATTACATAAATAGTTTGCATTGAAAAGCATTTCCTACATTTTTTTTTCCATAGAATACTTAAACAGACAGTATTCTAAATAAGACAGACTCGGTACATCTGAGTCCTTTCTTCTGAGCCTCTAGCCAGTATTAAACTTCAACATTACAGGTACCTTTTATCTGGTAGGTGTAGATGGTTTTGTTAGAACGTGAGCGTGAGGATGGGGAGCTTCCCGTTTTAGAGGAGCTCCCGTTTTAGGGGAGCTTCCCTAAAACGCTAATTTTAGCGTTACCTAAAAATTCACAGGTGATCGCATGTGGTACAGTTTAGTCAGTGATTCCTGGGCTGGTTGATCGTCAGAACCATGGCAGGGGAGGGGCAGGGGATGTTTAAAATACGGATGCCCAGGCTCCTCCTCTGTGATTCTGGGACAGGCCCTGGGAATGTGTATTTTCAGAAGCTTCCCAGGTGATCTGATCAGTCAGGCTTGGTACATTCTTTCTAGATGCCTACCCAGATGATCTTAAACTCACCTAACAGATAATGTGGGCCATGCTACCGTGAAAAACTCAATCTGAAATCATGTTTCTAACAGGTGACCATTTTAAAAAAAGTATAATTCACATCATTTATTGTACGGCTTTCATTTATTTATTTTTACATTACATTTTTCTTTTTTTAAAATTGAAGTATAGTTGATTTACAATGTTGTGTTAGTTTCTGGTGTATGGCAAAGTGATTCAGTTATACATGTATATATTCTTTTTCATTATAGATTATTACAAGATATTGAATATAGTTCTCTGTGCTATACAGTAGGACCTTGTTGTTTATCTGTTTTATATATAGTAGTTCATATTTGCTAATCCCAAGCTCCTAATTTCTGCCTCCCTGCTCTTTCTTTCCCCTTTGGTCATCATAAGTTTGTTTTCTGCGTTTGTGAGTCTAACAGGTGAACATTTGGGGGAACATTTTGAAGACAAGGGCCGTGTTTCCCCTCCTCTCCCTCTCTCAGTGTCCTCATATATGCCTGCTACATAATTTCTAGCTAGTAAACTGGTTGGAATGTTTCTTTGTTTGCATAAATGGTGTCTTGAACACTTTACCTGTTTAAGAGTTGTGTTTTACTTGTTGATTTCTTTTTGGTTGTGTTCTTTGTATAGTTGCACCATTGTAAGATCATCTCTAATGAGGTGTGCCAATCTAGCACTGGGTTGTCCTCCTAGGAGAGAATTTTAGGAGGGACACTTGTTAATTATATTTACAGTGTTCTGTTTAATAGGGTCTTGTTGAAGTTGTATATGAAACTGTATTGATGAAGATTTTGTTAAAATTTAAAATTTGAATGTCTCTTAAAAAATATTGTTACATGTTCCTTACGTTGTGATTATTCAAAGTGAGAAAACCCCAAGTGTATTTGATGCTATATAAAAAATAGCACAGGAAGATTCAAAGACATTAAATTACCATAAAGTGATCTGAGTAATTTGTGCTTTTGCCAGTGGTTTTAATTGTTTCAGTTTTGCTAGCAAAGGAAGGGAAGACCTCATAGTTAGTTGTTAGTACCTACAAATATTAATATAGTTTAATGTTAGTTTGCCTCAGTCATGAAGATCATTGTTTGCCGAATGTTACTGCTGCAAGGTACTCATGTGATTCTGTGACAGAAAGCCTCCCTCCTGTGAAGGCTGTGCTGTCTCAGAACATGGTGACTTCAGAATCTGAACACGCTAGCAACTGATGCCAAGTGGCATGTGGTAGTGGCATCATCAGTATGTAGTTGAATTTTAGAGCTGTGGGCCTGAAAAGGGCCCCATGCATTTCTGCAGCCTGACCTTTTGCTGCTGTGGGCCATTGTTTATGATTTCAGGGCACAGAACTTGGGATGGAGTTGAGCCATGGTTGTCGAAGGACATGTGGTACTTTTAGTTTCACTGCTGGTGCAGTTTATGTCCATCATTTCACAAATTAGTTTGTGGTGTTTAGAGTGGGCACGGCAGAAAGACTGAGTAATATGATTTGGGACACAGAACGTCCTTTTTTTAAAAAAAATTTTCAGGGACTTCCCTGGTGGCGCAGTGGTTAAGAATCTGCCTGCCAGCGCACGGGGTATGAGTTCGATCCCTGGTCTGGGAAGATCCCACATGCTGTGGAGCAACTAAGCCCGTGCTCCACAACTACTGAGCCTGCACTCTAGAGCCTGTGAGCCACAACTACTGAGCCCATGTGCTACAACTACTGAAGCCCACGCGCCTAGAGCCCGTGCTCCGCGACAAGAGAAGCCACCACAATGAGAAGTCTGTGTACCGCAGCGAAGAGTAGACCCCGCTTGCTGCAACTAGAGAAAGCCTGCGTGAAGCAACGAAGACCCAACTTAGCCAAAAGTAAATAAATAAATAAATAAATAAAAATTTTTTCCCAAAAATTTAAATTAAGAAATATTTCAAAGATACAGAAAAATAATAGTAAAAAATAACTGAAACATATAGCTAGCACTGTTGTAGTGCTCGTTCTATTTATCTTTTTAATATATTAACTCACTAATCCTAGGGGGTAGGTTGTATTATGATCCTCCTTTTAACAGATGGAGAAACTGAGATACAGATAGTTACACATTTGGCAAATAACAGAGCTGGGATTTGAACTTCGGCAGTCTGGTGCCAAAGTGCATGGTCACAACCAATACAATACACTCTGTTGCCTTTCAGAAATACTAAAAGTACTATAACGGACATGAATGATACTTAGCGCCTAATTTTAATAAAGGTTAGCATTTTTCTATACAGTTGACCCTTGAACAACAGTGGGGCTAGGGGCACTGACCCCCCCGCCCCACAGTTGAAAATTTGTGTATAACGTTTGACTCTCTCAAAACGACTAATAGCCTACTGTTGACCTTACTGACAACATAAACAGTCGGTTAACACATATTTTGTTTTATGTATTATATGCTATATTCTTAAAGTAAGTTAGAGAAAAGAAAATCATAAGAGAAAATACATTTATGGCACTGTACTGTATTTATTGGTACCATAAGTTTACATCATCTGTTTACAAGATGAATCATCTGTCAGTACCTACATCAGTATTAGACAAAACACTGTAGATGTTATATGTGTTACTAACACTAGACATCAAAAATGAAAAGAAAATGTGAAAAAGGAATTCATATTTATTTACAATGCATTTCAAGCATTAATAACGAAGAGGCAGCAGTATGATGGAAACCTGGTGTAATTGATACATCTGCTTCTCGGTAGCCCACCTATACACTGATGGATGAATTGTTATAGAATTTTTATGGTAAACAGTATTACAGTCATATTCATAAAACAGTTTTGGAAACATTGTTGCATTTTAAACACCACTACTTACCTGTGATGATAGACTGATCTGCAGGTTCTCCAAGTACTGGAGACAGAGAGAGAGAGAGAGAGAGAGAGGGAGGCATACTATAATGTAACTCTATGAAAGCAAAGTAAGAAAATGAACACATTACTTATTTTATTTTATTTTTTCATTTTATTTTTTATTGAAGTATATAGTTGATTCATTTATTAATTTTATATTATATATCACCTAACCTTGTGCCTGTGTAAGGATAGGCTATCCAGTTCAGTGTAAGTCTTGCACACGATCTTGTACATGTATATTTTTGTATATTTGTTGGGAAAAAATCCACACATAAGTGGGCCTGTGCAGTTCAAACGTGTGTTGTTCAGAGGGTCAGTAGTATTAATATTTGGTTCAGGTATTTTTTTTTTTTTTGAAATAACCCTATTAGACAAAACCAAGTGTGAGAGGTTGTATTAGACAATTGTCTTTGATCTTTTCTTGTCCCATCAAATTGTTTTTCTGACTGTCAGCATCCCTCTCTTTCAAACACTGGTTCCTTCCCCAGCAGTTTGCCAGTGACTGCCTTTTCTTATACCTGGTAAGAACTCTTTTAGCAGATATTTATGGAGTGTCTGCCACAGCCAGGACTGTGCCAGGGTGGAGATAAAATCAAGAAGAAGGACCCTGGGGCTTCCCTGGTGGCGCAGTGGTTGAGAGCCCACCTGCCGATGTAGGGGACACGGGTTCGTGCCCCGGTCCGGGAAGATCCCACATGCCGCGGAGCGGCTGGGCCTGTGAGCCATGGCTGCTGAGCCTGTGCGTCCGGAGCCTGTGCTCCGCAACGGGAGAGGCCACAACAGTGAGAGGCCCGTGTACCGCAAAAAAAAAAAAAATACAGAAGGCCCCTGTTCTGGTCATCCTGCAATTTATAATCTAACAGTGTGGGAGGGTGGGCTTCTTTAAGTACGAGGTGGGTGGTGTGGCTGGTGAGCGAAGTGGCCCCTGTTAAAAGCACAGACTTAGGTGCAGCGCAGTGATTCTAGTGATTTCTGGCCTGCTTGTTAGCTTCTCTGGACTTCTTTAGCCTTGGGTCAGTCATTCACTTCGTTTATATTTGTTATTTGGAATTTACTTCCAGAAAAATGGTTCAGTTGAAGATGATCCGGAATTCTTAAAGTTCAGTATATATTGCCTCCCCTGGGCTCTGGGTTGGCTTCGACTCTGCTTTTGGGTCTGGCGAGCCCTGGAGTCGAGGACTTGTGGGTCCACTTGGTTTGTGTGCTTCGGTAGAACTTGGGAGTGCCCTCAGATGGGTCTTGCCTTTTATAAACTCCTTGTTGGGCCTGACGGGTCTCAGGGCCTGGCCTTGCCCAAACTCTTGTGACACCAAGACCTTAGTTCCTTGGAGACTGAGCAGTAAGGCATGACTTAAGTGGCCCCGACTTGCTTTTTTTGTCTCCCTAAGCCTTATTTATTTAATGTGTGTTCAAAAATAGTAAAATTAACATACGGTTAAAATACATTTAAAAATCATAAAATTAATTTATTAGAACTTGGAATGTATTAATTACATCAAAAAATTTAGTATCAAGCATCTTGAAATAATTTGTAAAATAGCATGAATTAATAAAGTTGCTTTCAGCACTGCTAGGAAGTGTTTTTATTCCTCGGGAGCATTACTGCAGAATGATGGCTCCTTGTCTCCACCTGACCGCTTGGTACAGAGGGCCTGCTGAGAAGGGGGGTACTCAGGAGTCTTTCCAGGGTCACATTTCCAGCAGATGGTTCCGGGGGGTGGTCCCCACCACACTTTTT
>NW_020172629.1:645816-656727 GCF_003031525.2 Neophocaena asiaeorientalis asiaeorientalis
TAAGCAAATATTTTTGGAACAGATGGTAGTATTTTGGCATTCATTTTAGTTAAGACTTTTGGAATCCATCATAAAGAGTATCTTGACAGAAGATGGGCTCGTTCTGAAATGAGATGATAGAGAGCTGCTTCTGTCGGATACTCTCAGTACCTGGCAGTAGCTCTTCTAGACATGTGCCATGACACTTTAAGAAAATTATGGAATTCCCTAACCCCCCCAAAAGTTCATGAAGTTTGGGAAGTAAGTACATTTTTTTGAGAGGCAGCTCTGGAATTAGAGCCTGCATATTTAGATTTGGGTTCTTTTTCTGTTCACTAGCTGTTTGGCTCTGGGCAGCTTAATGAACTTCTCAGTGCCTCAGTTTTCTCATCTGCAAAACAGGGATAATATTTACTTCCTTTGTAGGATTTTTGTAAAGATTAAAAGAATATAAAAGCAGCTTAAAATTATTAGGGATACACAAATGTAATTCATGTGTTAATATATGAATTTTTCCAGTAGAAGCAGGCATAATATTTTGTTTTTGTAACTGCTCGCTTATCTGAAATTAGCATTTGATTCTTAGTCATCACGAGGTTGTTTTTTTTTTTTTCTTTAATTTCACGGGTGTATTTTCAGTCTTGATATTTTAGGACTTGGAGAGCTTATAATAAAAGACATTAATGGGATATAGAGGAGAGTATTGTTATCTAAACATGTGTTGATGACTTTGTGCTTTTAGGTATACCAAGCTTGGCTACGCAGGCAACACTGAGCCACAGTTCATTATTCCTTCATGTAAGTAAAGCTCCACCCTCGGTTTATAAAGGATTGTGTTTCTTATAATTGTTCTAAACATTCTAATTCTGTTTTTCACGGTATATGAATTTACTTGCCGTCTTCTTTTAGATGATTGTTCTGGTTACTGGGGAGTTATTTATGTTGCCATCTGGTTGCTGAGTATTGCTATCGGCCGTAGCTGTCACCTAAACCCTCCCCACTTTCTAGTCCTTTGATTCTCTTCTGATACAGTCCTTTGTCACAGTCATTGGAGTTTCATCTTGGGTGGTTGGCAGAGGCCTTCATTCAGTCATACATGTCTCAGCTACTTAAAAGATGTATATGTGGTTCCTTAAGGTTAATTTGTAATTTTAAGTAAGTACAGTTTTATTAACTTAGCACTTTGGTGGACTATCTATTGTATTACATTATTCACTTTATTGAAAGATATATATATTTTTTTTGAAAGGAGAGGCCTGTTTTATTATGTTCTGAAGTGTTCTGTTTTTGTTTAAATGTTAGTCAGTATAGCATAATAAGGGAAGAAACGTCCACATTTTGGCCAGAGTGCATCCTGCCCACTCTTTATTCACAGGGGACCCCAAGGTCAGGTTGGTTGTCCACAGGGTAGAATTCTTCTCTGAAACTGTTTAACTTCCGGGTTATTTTTTGGAGACCGTTTACCAAAGAGGCAGGTATGTCAGTCAAGAGTGGAGTGAAGTTCTGCCTCCTAAATGTAGCCCTTGTAAGATAAGTCACGATCTTAGAAACTGTAAGCTGTCGTGGGCGCAGGGACTTCTGAGCAACAGGCTGTTTGACCACGGTAGAGCGTGAGCAGCCTCGCAGAGCGACGGGGAAGAAGCTGAGTTCTTAGTATTTGTTCAAGGGAGACCAAAGCCTTTCTGGTGGATATGGGTATTCAGATTGCTAGAAAGTGCGCCCTCATTCCTTGAGAACATTTAACTCACCTCATTCCAGGTCCTTGCTTGCTGGATAACTGATCATGAACTTGATTTTCTAGGTCTAAATACTTGGTTACTATGATGGGGTGTCCTTGACAATAGGCACGCTTGGTCTGCTGGTCCTCATTTTAAATTCATGGTTTGTTGTATTAGTCTGGTAGGGCTGCCATAACAAAATACCGTAGACTGGATGTCTTAACCAACAGACATTAATTTTATCACAGAATAGAAGCTTGAAGTCCAAGATCAAGGTGCTGTCAGGGTTGGTTTCTGGTGAGGCCTCTCTCCTTGGCTTGTGGATGGTGCCTTCTCACTGTGTCCTCACATGGCCTTTTCTTGTGTGTGTGCATGGCTGAGAGAGAGACCTCTGGTGTCTCTTCCTCTTCTTATAAGGACCCCAGTCCTGTGGAACTGAGGCTCTACCCTTATGACCTCATTTAACCTGAGAGGTCCCATCTCCAAATACAGTCACATTGCGGGTTAGGGCTTCAACATAGGAATTTTGAGGGGACACAGTTCAGTCCATAACAGTTGGCATTCTGTAGGATAGATGAGTCTTCTGTGGATTTTATATTGTGAATGCCAGAGAACTGGATCATTCCATGCTGAATTGGTAAATTGGAATTGGACTTTCTGAGTTTTCAAAGCAGATTAGTTTTAACCTTGTGAAGTGCAGCAGCTCTAAGAGGATTACCTTTTGCACCTGTTGCTTTAATACAGTTGTCGGCAGCATTCAGTTGGCTGCACCACTTCACCTGTCATCATTAACAGAGAGGGGATTGAAGTCAGCTATTAGCAGGGTCCCATTCACTGTCAGCAGGCGCGGCAGCTCTCACATTGGTGCTGAGAACAGCAGTGGTGGAAGCTAGAAAGAAAAAGGTCAAGGAGGCAGGAGTAAAGGAAGAGTTATACCCTTGGCTGAATTTGTTGCAAGAGTTAGAGAAGCCGTGGGGGACAGAGGGAGTGCGTTGGGACAGGTGGGCAGAGGACCTCGGGTACCTTGGGCAGCAGGCCTGCTGCGCTCTCAGTCCTGGCAACTGAACCCTGTTTGTCGTTACAGAGGCTCTGTTCACAAGGTGAAGTTCAAGATGCAAAGTGGCTTCCAAAGAGAGAAGGGAGCTTGTCTGTGCGTGTGTGGCTGTGTGGAGAGTGCCAGGACAGGGCCTTTCTGGTTCTGGTGGGCACAGAGGGGAGGCACCCCCCAGGCAGAGGGTGGTGGGAGAGCAGGCTGGGAACGTGGAGAAGTGCCAGCACTTGTATCTTAAGGAATTGTCATTTTATTTTGCAAATGGGGAACCTTCGCATTGTTTCCCAGGCTCCCTCAGGGGCCTTGTCCCAGGCTAGAGAGTCGCCGGGCCCTGTCCTGGTCCACCAGGGCAGCCTTGCCTGTATCTTATTTATTTGAGCTTCTGTGCAGAATTTGCTTGATTGTTTGAAGAAAGGTTTTCTCTACCTATTTTTTTTTTCCTTTAAGTTGTTGGAGAAAGTTGAGAGTCATTGAAAAGTTTCAGGCAGACGAGTGTATGTGTGGTGATCACATCCATAGAAAGAGGATGTGGGAGGGGTCAGGAGAAAGAAATTTTAGACAGTTGATGTTTGAAGAGTTCAGGTGTAAACGTCCTGTAGGCAACTGGGTAAAAGGTTTGATGCTCTGGGGAAAGGTCTAGACAGGAGACAGGGATTGAGCCCAGAGATGCTTTTGTTTCTGAATGTCTTTTAAATCTTTATTTTGGAAAACAAAAAAAAGAAAGAAAGAAAGATAATATAACAAAGACCCACTTACCTACCACCCAGAATGAACGAATGTTAACACAGTTGCATCTTGTAAGTACGTAATACAGGCATACATCCGTGTGAGTGCCAGCCCCCTTTCCTCTCCTCCAGTCCTTCCCCGCTCTCCCTTCTTTGCTGGACATTAGCTGTATTCAGTCCACGCTTCATCCTTTTGTTACAGATGCAGGATACAATGGCAGTATGTAGTATTTTGTGAATTTAAACATTTCAAAAATGATAATTATACTATAAATAACTTTCTGCATTTTTTTTTTTAAATCCTCAATATTTTGTTTTTAAGATGTATCAGTGTTGCTATATACAGATCTGGTTCAAAAATCTAATACATGAATCTACATTTGGGCATTTTCCAGTTTTTTCTCTGTTGTACAAAATGATACAGTAAGTATCTTCTTAGCCACATGTGCTAGTTTCCCAAGAGAAAACATGAGAAATGGGGTTGTTTCATCACTCAGGTATTCACCTCTTCAGCCTTGTCAGATATTGCCAAACGGCTTTTCCAAGCGCCTGGACTGATTTAAATGCCCATCAGTAGTGGATGGGAGTTTCTGATTCTGCACATCCTTGACGACAGTTGATCTTATTTGACTTAAATTTTTGCCAGTCTAATGAATGTGAAATGATGTCTTATTTTATAAGTCTGCATTTCTCTGATTACTAGGAAGGTTGAGCACCTTTCATTGTCTGTGTATTTGCCCATTTTTCTGTTGCATTTTTTTGTCTTTTTTATGGAGTTACAGAAACTCTGTGTATACTTTGAATACTAATGTCTTGTAAATATCCTCTTCTATTTTATTTATTTATAATTAATTAATTTATTTTTGGCAGTGTTGGGTCTTCGTTGCTGTGCGTGGGCTTTCTCTAGTTGCGGCGAGCGGGGGCTACTCTTCGTTGCGGTGCGCGGGCTTCTCATTGCAGTGGCTTCTCTTGTTGTGGAGCACAGGCTCTAGGTGTGCAGGCTTCAGTAGTTGTGGCACGTGGGCTCGGTAGTTGCGTCTCTGGGCTGTAGAACGCTGGCTCAGTAGTTGTGACGCACGGGCTTAGCTGCTCCGCGGCATGTGGGATCTTCCCGGACCAGGGCTCAAACCTGTGTCCCCTGCATTGGCAGGGGCATTCTTAACAACTGCGCCACCAGGGAAGTCCCTCTTCTCCTATTTTAAGATGTCTTTAAAATTATTTTTTAATCCCAGAAGTTTAAAAGTTTCATGTAGTTCAGTTTTTCAGTCTTACCTTTTTAATAATTTGTTTCTATTAAAAAAATGCATTTATAGTCTAAAGTCATAAAGACTGTATTTTCTTCTAAGAAAAAAAGTTTTTTTTTTATGGTGTGGGAGAGAGAGTTAATTTAATTGTTTTCCAAATGGAAGGCCAGTTGCCCCAGCACCACTTATTGGAGGGTGCCTCTTCAATCATATTGAGGCACTGTATATGGTTGGGAATATTTATGGTGTTTTTCTGTTGCAAATTCATACTGTATTAAATACTGTTACTTAGGCATGTCTCTTTATATCCGGTAGGTCTGGTTCTTTCTCCTTTTTCTTTCTCAGAGTAGCTTTGGCTATTCTTAGGCCCTTACTCGTTATCATAAATTTTAGAATCAGTTTAAGGTCAGTGAAAAATTATGATGGGATTTTGATTAGAGACACATTGAATTTGTAGATTAATTTGGGAAAAACTTGATATCTTGGGGCTTCCATGATGGTCCAGTGGGTAAGACTCCACACTCCCAATGCAGGGTGCCTGAGTTCGATCCCTGGTCAGGGAACTAGATCCCGCATGCATGCAGCAACTAAAGATCCTGCATGCCGCAACGAAGATCCCGCATGCTGCAACGAAGACACGGCGCAGCCTAAATAAATAAATATTAAAAAAATTTGATATCTTTATGAATTGAATTTTTCTATCCAGGAATATGGTATATATGTTTTATTGTTTATTCATGTTTCTTATGTTTTTCAGTAATGTTTTTCAGTATTCTTTAAAAAGCTCATACATACCTTTTGCCATATTTATTTTTAGGTACCTTTATGGTTTTTTGCTGTTGTGAATTTTTTTTAAATTAAATTTTCTAATTGTCGCCACCATAGTAGGAATGCTGCTGAATTTTTAAAGTTGTTTTTGAATCCAACAGTCCTGCTGCCCTTCTTACTTGTTCGAATAGCTTGCAGGTTCTCTTAAGTTTTCTATGCAAGCTATTGTATTAACTGCAAATAATGGTTATTGTGTCTCTTCCAACCCCAATACTTCATATTTTTTTCCTTGATCCGGCTACACTGGCTAGAACTTCTATCAGTGACTAGAACTGGGGATAGCTGGTGCTTTTGTCTTTCTGATTTTAAAAAGAATGATTTTGCTGTTTCACTAGTGATTGCTGTAGGTTTTTGTGGAAATGCTTTTCCAGGTTAATACAGTGCCCTTGTAGCCCTAGTTTACTAAGAGGTTTTAAAAAATTTTTTAAATTATGAATAGATGTTGACATTTAAGGCTTTTTGTGTATCTCTTGAGATGATTATGTGGTTTTGACAATTTAGGCTCCAAATATGAATTACATTGGTATATTTTTCAAATGTTGAACAGTCTTATTTTATTCTTGAGATAAACCCTACTTGGTTATGAAATATCAAGTACATGCTCAATTGTATTTGCAAATTATTATTTGGGATTTTTCTATCAATGTTCAAAAGTGAGATTAGTCTATAATTTTCTTTATTTTGTACCAGTTTTGTTTGGTTTGTACATCAAAATTATACTGGCTTTATGAAATGAGGTTGTTAGCTTTCTTTTTTGTTCTTTGGAATAGTTTATATAAGTTAGGAATTATTGTTTGAAGGTTTAGTAAAATGTTTGACATTCTTCTGAGAAATATACTGGATATTTTTATTTTAAAAATTACTGTTGTCGGGATTTCCCTAGTGGTCCAGTGGCTAAGGCTCTGCTCTCTCAATGCAGGGGGCCCGGGTTTGATCCTTGGTCAGGGAACTAGATCCCACATGCCGCAACTCAGAGTTTGCATGCTGCAACTAAAGTTCCCACATGCTGCAACTAAAAGATCCCGCATGCCACATCTAAAGATCCCGCATGCCGCAACGAAGATCCCACGTGCAGCAACAAAGATCCTGTGTGCCGCAACTAAGACCTGGCACAGCCAAACAAACAAATAAACAAACAAATAAATAAATAAATGTTAAAAAATAATTACTGTTGTCTGTCAACTGCTGTAGCAAGTGTTCTTGAGATATAGAATTTTTATCTAAATCTTTAGGTGTATTCTTCCTTAGATTTACTCTCCCTGATAATCTTCCTTAGATCGCCTTCCGATGACTTTTTAGCACTTGGAGAATAGCCTGTGTCTTCTGGTTATACACATTCTATACCCATATATATATTTTTTTGATCTGCGGAACTTTTACATTGTTCTTTAAGCTTAATCTTCTTAGTTTTGATTCATCATTATAGCTAACTGAGGTGCTTTATTTTTTAATTTGTTTAAATAATTTACAAGCTCATACATACCTTACAACTATATTTTATTTGTGTTTAAAATATTTATTTTGAAATATAGAGTCACAGGAAGTTGTAAAGAGAGTTTAGAGAGGTTCTGTGTACCCTTTTTCCTGTTCCCTCCAAAGGTTACATCTTACACAATCATAGTACAATATCAAAACCAGGAGTTTGACATTGGAACAGTGTAAGTGCAGTTCTCCGTCGTTTTATCCCATGTGTAGATGCCTGTAACCACCACTGCAGTCAGGATATAGAACTATTTCATCACCACAAAGATGTTGTGTTATTTCTTTATAATTACATATATTATTATTTTATAATTACACGTGTTATTTCCCATGTTATTTCTTTATAATTACACGTATATCCCTCCCCTCCACCGTCCTTGCCCACTGACCACCACTAATCTGTTTCCGTCTCCATAATTTTGCTGTTTAGAGGATGTTATAGAGATGGAGTAATACAGTATATGTGTCCTTTTGAGATTAGCTTGCTCATTTGGCATAAAGCCCTTGGGTGCCATCCAGGTTGTTGCATGTATCAGTAGGTTGTCCCTTTTTATTGCTGAGTGGTATTATTCCAGTGTGTGGATGTGTACCACAGATGTTTAAACATTCTTCTTTTGAGGGGCATCTTGGTTATTTCCAGTTTTTAGCTATTACAAATATAGCTGCTATGAACAGTTGTGTACAGGTCATTGTGTGGACATAATTTTTCATTTCTCTGGATAAATCCTGTGCATAGCACAAGTTGTATGGTACGTTTGTGTTTAGTGTTTTTCAGTAACTACCAGAGTGCTTTCCACAGTGGCTGTGTCATTTTGCACTCCCACCAGCTATGTATGAGAGAGCCAGCTTCACCTTGACAGCGTTTGCCATTGTCACTGGTTTACTTCATCTGTTCCAGTAAGTATGCAGTGATGTCTCATTCTCCTCCTTATTTTCGTTTCCCTAACGGCCAGTGATGGCAAACATCTTTTCATGCGCTTATATGCCATCTGAATATCATCTTTGAAATGTCTCTTCGTGTCTTTTGCTCATTTTTTAATAGTGTTGCTTGTATTTTTACTGTTAAGTTTTCAGGGTTCTTTGTATATACTAGATATGAGTCATTTGTCAGATATGTGGTTTGCAAGTAATTTCTCCCATCATTTAGCTTGTCTTTTCATCCTCTTCACAGGGTCTTTTGCAGAGCAAAAGTTTTAACTTTCGATGAATCAGCTTTTTGATTCATTGATTTTCCTCTGTTTTTCTGTTTCAAATTTCATTAATTTCTGCTCTTTATTTCCTTCCATCTTCTTGCTTTGGGTTTATTTTACTCTTCTCGGTTCTTAAGGTGGGAACTTAGATTTTGATTTGAGACTTCTTCTTTTTTCTAATGTAAGCATGTAGTGTTAAAAATTTCTTTCTTAGCACTGCTTTAGCTGTGTCCCACACATTTTAATATTTTGTATTTTAATTTTCATTCTGTTCATGCAGTTTTTAGTTTCCCTGAGACTTCCTCTTTGATGCATAGATTATTCAGAACTATGTTGTTTAGTTTCCAAGTATTTGGGGGGATTTTCTCATTATCTTTCTGTTATTGATTTCTGAGTTAATTCCATTGTAGTCAGAAAGCACACTTTTATGGTTTTAATTCTTTTAAACTTGTTGAGGTTCATTTTATGGTCCAGTATTAGATTTATTTTGGTCCCATGTGCACTTGAAAACAATATGTGTTCTGCTCTTGTTGGGTGGAATGTTCTCTTCATGTCGGTTGGATCCTGTAGGTTGATGGTGTTGAGTTCTTCTGTATCCTTGCTGATTTTCTCTCTACTTGTTCCATCACTAGTTGAGAGAGAGGTAGAGTCTATATCTATAATTGTGGACTTGTCTTTTTCTCCTTTGAGTTTTTGTTTCATATTTTGCAGCATTCTTTGGTACATACACATTTAGGAGTGCTCTGTCTTGACAGATTGACTATTGCTATTTAGTGTCCCTTTCTATCAGTGGCAGTTTTCTTTGCTGTAAAGTGTACGTTTTCTGATAGCAGTATGGCCACTCATACTTTCTTTGATTAATATTTTTGTGGAGTATCTTTTTCCATCTTTCTAGTTTTAACCTACATACAGGCATACCTTGGAGATGTTGTGGGTTTGGTTCTAGACCACTGCAATAAAGTGAATATCACAATAAAGCGAGTTACACGGAATTTTGGTTTCCCAGTCGATTTTAAAGTTATGTTTACACTGTACTGCCATCTGTTAAGTGTGCAATAGCATGTGTCTAAAGAGACAGTGTATGTACCTTAATTACAAAATATCGCTAAAAAATGCTAACCGTCATCTGAGCCTTCAGCAAGCCATAGTAGTAACATCAAAGATCACTGATCACAGAGCCCCTTAACAAATATAATACTGAGGAAAAAGTTTGAAATATAGTGAGAATTACCAAAATATGGCACAGAGACACGAAGTGGGCAAATGCTGTTGGAAAAGTGGCACCAGGAGACGTGCTCGACTCAGGGTTGCCAGAAACCTTCAATTTGTAAAAAAAGACTACATAAAAGCAAAACACAGTAAAACCAGGTGTGCCCGTATATTGTTATATTTGAAGAGAGTTTCTCGTAGACAATGTAGCGTTCAGTCGTGCTTTTTTAATCCACTCTACCAATATCTGTCTTTTAACTGGTGTGTTTAGACTGTTACATTTATTGTGATTATTGACTAGTTCTTTCTCTGTTTGTTCTTTCTGTTTTTCATTTCTTTGTTTTGTTTTACCTAACTTCCTGTGGATGACTTGAGTATGTTTTAGAGTTTCATTGTGAGTTACCTGTGGTGTCTTATTTATTTATTTATTTAGGTTACGCTGGGTCTTAGCTGTGGCACGCAGGATCTTTGTTGTGGCATACAGGCTTTTAGTTGCAGCACGTGGGAATCTAGTTCCCTGACCAGGGATCGAACCCAGGCCCCCTGCATTGGGAGTGCAGAGTCCCAACCACCGGACCACCAGGGAAGTCCCATATCTGTGGTGTTTTGAGTGCTTCTCTCTGTGTAGCTTTTTAAGTGGTTGGTCTAGTTATTATCTTACATGTACATAGCTTTTCTTAGTCTGTGGTGTCAGCATTTACCAGTTTCAGTGACATGTAGAAACCTTATCTCTCTTTATGTCCCTTTACCCTCCTCCCTTTCTGTTTTAATTGAGGTTATACGTTGAGAAGCACATTAGCATTATAATTTTTGCTTTAACTGCCAAACATAATTTAGCAAACACAAGAGGAGAAGGAAAGTAATTGTAATTTCCATATTTTCGCTCTTGTTCTTCCTTCCTTCCTGATGTTCCAGGATTCCTTCTTTTATCATTTCCTCTCTGTTTAGAGAACTTTCTTTAGCCAGTCTTTTAGAGTAGATATGTTGGTGACAAATTCTGTTAGTTTTTGTTCATCTGAGAATGTCTAGATTTGCTCCTCATTTTTGAAGGAAATTTTGCTGAATATAGAATTCTGAGTGGGCAGTTCTCGCAACACTTGAAAATATGCAACTTCCTTTTGGGCTACCTGATTTCTGATGAGAAATTTGCTGGAGGCATTCAGAATTTTTTCTTTGCTCTTTAGTTTTTAGATTTTTTTTGGGTTTATCCTCTTTAAAGTTTATTCAACCTTAAATTTATAGGTTTATTTTATTTTTTTTGCCAAATTTGCCAAATTTTTTTTTTTTTTTCTCACCATGCAGCTTGCAGGATCTTAGTTCCCCAACCGGGGATCGAACCCAGGTCCCCTGCAGTGGAAGCGCGGAGTACTAACCACTGGCCCACCAGGAAATTCCCAAATTTGACAAATTTTTAACCGTAATTTCTTTGGATGATTTTCCAGCCCTACCTCCTTCCTCCTCTCATCTGGGACTCGGAATACATGA
>NW_020172629.1:656753-673167 GCF_003031525.2 Neophocaena asiaeorientalis asiaeorientalis
ATTTGCCAATTTTTTTTTTTTTTTTCTCACCATGCAGCTTGCAGGATCTTGGTTCCCCAACCGGGGATTGAACCCAGGTCCCCTGCAGTGGAAGCGTGGAGTACTAACCACTGGCCCACCAGGAAATTCCCAAATTTGACAAATTTTTAACCGTAATTTCTTTGGATGATTTTCCAGCCCTACCTCCTTCCTCCTCTCATCTGGGACTCGGAATACATGAATATTAGATGTGCTGTTGTCCAGCCCACGTGTCCCTGAAGCCCTGTTCATTTGTTTTTCAGTCTGTTTTCTCTTTGTCGTTCAGGTTGGGTTATTTCTGTTGCTGTCTTCAAGTTCATTGACTCTTTCCCCTGTCGTTTTCTGCTGCTGAGCTCATCCATTGACATTTTAATTTCAGGTATTGTGTTTTCTGGTTCTAAAATTTCTGTGGGTTTTGTCTTTATATCTTTTATCTTTGCTGTGACTTTGTGTTCCTTTGCTGACTTCCTTTTATTTTTCATTTGTTTCAGGTGCATTTGTAATTGCTCATTGAAGCATTTTATGATGGCTCTTAAAATCTTGTTTGGTAATTCTGTTATCTGTGTCATCTCAGTGTTGGTATCTATTGATCATCTTTTCTCATTTCACTTGAGATATTCCTGGTTCTTGCTATGGTGAGAGTTTTTTTTTTTTTCTATTGAAACTTGGACATTTTGGGTATTATATTATGAGATTCCAGATCTTATTTAAATCTTATGCTTTGGCAAGTCATTTCTGATATCGCTCCAGCAGGGGAAGGGGGATACCCTTCGTTAATGCCAGTTTGGGGCTGAAGTTCAGGTTTTCCTCTTGGCCTTTGTTGACACTCATTTGGGGAGGGGCTCCATGTTGCTGCTGAGTGTGGGCGGGGGATCAGACCCCTGACTAGGCCTCTGCAGGTACCATCCGCCGGAAGGGTGACGGGTGGGAGTGCTGACTTTCCACAGGGCCTCCTCTGGCAGGACCCCGGTGTGGAGGCAGAGGGGTGGGATGAGTCCTGGCTCCTGCGTGGTGTCTACACTGCACGTGGGGGGTTTGTTTTTCTGTCGTGTTTGATTGGAGTCGGGCAGTTGTATGTTTTCACTGCCCCTTTCACCTCCTTTGGCTGGAGACAGCAGGCTTTTGGGGACTGTGTTTGTTTGTTCCCACTGGTGTTTCTGGGTTGTTGGCTTCCCTGGCAGCCAGTGTAGGACACATGAAACAAACGAAAACCTGGAAGCCACCAGCGTGTTGTTCCTTGGGTCCTGAGGTCCCTAGCCAGTCTGCTGCTTTCTCTTCACCTCTCAGCATTTTTATGTTTCTTTCAAATATAAAGTCCAGGGATTCTAGCTGTGCTTCGTGAGAGGAGTAGAGAAAAGTATGTTTACTCCATCTTTCCAGAAGCAGAAGTCCAAATTTAATTAACTTTGAATAGGTAATACATTCATGTGACATACAAATTAAATGCTGTAAAAAGATGTACAGCGAAAATTAACTCTCTACCACCCACTTCCCCTCTTAGATGGCAACTACAGTTTCTGGTTTCCTCCTTCCTGAGGTAACTCTACCTGTACCGGCAAATATACACAGACGTGTTTTTACCTAAGTGGTGGCATACCACGGACACCGTTTTGCACCTTGCTTTTTTTCTCCCGACGCTCCATCTTTGAGAACGTTGTGGGTCACTTCGTGAACTCCCGCGTTGCTTTTCGTGGCCTCATGGTATTCCACTGCATGGAGATGCCACACGTGTGTAAGCAGTTGGAATGTTTAGGTGCTGATCCTGTTACCTGTTATATTTGTTGTCCTTTCCATCTTAATGTTCCCCGCACACTTGTTGTCTTTGTTTACACCTGAGTCAGGGTCCTGTAGGAAGCTGTGGTGTGCTGGAGAAAGCTGCGGGTGATTTAGATCTGTGTCCTACAATGAGTCATGTGTATACTCCGTGAATACTCAGAGATGCTCACTGATAGCTACTCTTTAGACACATTTCTCCATCATGTTCGCAAGGACTATTTGGACCACATCTTGCTTTTCATAGGTATGAACAAAAGATTTTGAACATAAGCTCTATAAAGCTTTACTCTCTTTCATGGCTGTAGTTGCTTCCGTGTAATAGTTAAAAGAAGCACGCTTTATGGTTTGTTGCTGCTGCTGCTGCTGCAGGCCACTAAAACATAGATCTCCTGTGATTTGGGGTCAGAGTACTTACATCTCTCTTTAGGGAAGGATAAGATTTACTTTGTTGTCAGGTGAATTTTTGAGCGTGGTAGCTTCATTCTCACTAAGGTTAGCATTGTTTTCTTTAAGGCGGTGAGTTTTCTCTTGGTTCGATATATTGCCCTCAAATTTTTGGCAAACTTGAATGAAGTCATGAATTGAAGAATCTTTTTGTCTTTGTCTCTTTACAGTCTTTTAAGTTGACTTGGCAGTTTAATTCTAAATTTGTGCATAGTTAAGTTTGGTCTTGCCCAGAGGGTGGAATCTGGCACTGCCACACTGCGAGGAGTTTTGAGGTCTGCTGCAAGCCCTCTCTCCAGGGGCCCTTGAAATGCTAACTGGCGCATCGGATGATTCTGTGTCAGTGTGCCACTGGATGGCATGGTTGGTGTTCAGAGATGGGTTGTGTTTGTTTCCACAGGTTGCCTTAGTAAATGTTGGCCCTCCAGACTTTTCTGGCCCCATTCTTAGCCTCATGGCCCTGATGGGCTCACTGCTTCTGACCTGGATGCTTTCTCTAGGCTCAGCCACCAGCATTTCCTGCAGAAATTCTGTCCTTTAGATTTGTGCCACCTTTCGTAACTTGAAAGCTTCGAGACTAAATGTGGCAATGAGTTGGAGTGAGAAAAGGAGATGGGCAAAGTGATTTCTGTCCTTTTTTTTTTCCACCTCTTTAGCCTGTTACTTAAAGATAGCTTTCTGAGAATAAGGATTAAAATTCGCTCCCATAGCTTTCTTGCTGTTCTTCATTTGTAATAAATTGGGGATTTCAGATAATCTACCTTTAAAAATAATTGTATTTGTTTTGGAATAAATTTGATGAAGAGTAGTTTTTAGGAACTCAGAGTTTAACCAGGGGTTAGGAGTTTAAATGGAAAATTGAATCTTTGTGAAGCTTTCCACATTTCATTAGATGTTAATTCTGGAGTTAAGTTTCATATGATTATTTACTACTAAGTATATTCCTAAGTATCAAGGTTAAGCTCTTATTAAAATAATGTTTCAAAACCATTAATATTTTTACATAATACAATTGTTTGATTATTGTACTTTTCTTTTTGTCAGATACTAGTCAGCAACCTCTTAGTTTTTCTTTTAATGGGAAATCAGGTTCTTTTTTTTGGTAACAAGACTAAAAATATGTTTTAAATCTGACAGAGTTTCATGAAAATGACATGAGGCATTTTTCAATTTACTCTTTTCTTCTGTATTATATTTTAAATTTTGTCTCCTATTTTGTATTTTAAAATTTGTAATCTACTTGATACTCCATGGCATTTCACTTACTATCTTGAGGAATTTTTTTCAGATGAAACTGAGAAATTTAGTAATGTAGCTTTTGTCAGCATTAAAAGCAGACCAGCTAAGTTCTTTTGTGCCATGCTGAAAATAATGCTGGAACATGGTAACTTGTTTCTGTGTTACTTTACCTACTCATTGGTAGAGTCTTTTCTATGAACACACTCGACCCCAAATAAAACCGTAATATTGAAAATTTACTTGTCCATACATAGGGATTTTATCATCCTCTCTTGATCATTGAAATGAATGAGTATGGTGATGGGCTCTTTGTATTGTTTTTCCTAAGGTATTGCCATCAGAGAGTCTGCAAAGGTGGTCGACCAAGCCCAGAGGAGGGTGTTGAGAGGTGTCGACGACCTGGACTTCTTCATAGGGGACGAAGCCATAGATAAACCCACGTATGCCACAAAGGTAAACGCCTGCTGGGATTCGCTTCTGCAAGTGCACAGCCAAGAACAGAGCAGCAGGATGAGTGATGCAAAGTGGCGCTTTATGTAGAAACTGTGCTTGTGAGTTGTAGAATATATTTTATTCTTATGTTTGAAAAGAGGCTTTGTTGTTGTTGTTTTTGATGAGGGTATTTTTGATGTGGGGAATCAAGTGAATTTACAAATGCAGAGTTGACTAAGGGACCGCTGGGTTATGTGGAAAGCAAGGTCTGCTCCTGTGGAAACCTGCAGGTTGACTAATTAACCTGTCATATGTGGAAAGTTGCAGATTGATCAGTTAAAAAGAAGCACTAAAGTTATTTAACTAGACATTTGTTCTAAAAGAAACCACTCCCCAAACTCCAGATCGAATGGTATTGTAGATTAGCTCTGCTTTTCCATCTGTTACCCCATTGTTAAGACGATTCTTTCTGCTTAGAAATGGGTGGAGTAGAATATAAACAGTAATGTCATGAACTCTTTCTGGTAAAGTGCCTGTTGTTTCTTTATATAAATTAACATTCACTCCATGCAGAGGAACACTGTTCAACAACTCGCTGTCTTCCATCTCTTCCGGGCCAGTGCTGTTGTTAAACTGTTGCTCTTACCGATGTGAACTGAAGCTTGATGTAGTTTGGTTTCTCTTGCTTTAGTGGCCAATAAGACATGGAATAATTGAAGACTGGGATCTAATGGAAAGGTTCATGGAACAAGTGATTTTTAAATATCTTCGAGCTGAGCCTGAGGATCATTATTTTTTAATGGTGAGTAACTGGACCTAAGAAGAGTATATCCCTGTCAATTCCAAGTTGCGTAGATTTTAAACCCAAGGTGTTCTTCCCTGGGGAGTTTTTAATGCCTGCTAAAGCTGTTTGTATGAATGGGGGTGCTTTTTGGGCAAATAACAGAAAGCTCAACAAAAATGCCTGAAAGCCAAAAGGGACTTACTATCTCATGAAACAGAAAGGCCAGAGTCAGGCCGATCCAGGGCTCGTTATTTCAGCAGCTCAGGGACGGAGGCAAGGACCAGCCTAGTTCAGTATTTTGGCCTCTTGTGTTGGTTCCCTTCAAGCCCCAGGATGGCTGCCCAAGTTCCTTTACCACCTCTTGGTGTATTTGCTGTCAGAGGTAGAAGCACTTTTCAGGAATTAAGGATCCCTTTCCTAGAAACCTTCCCAGCAGATTTACCCCATCCGTCCATGCCTAGCCTGGTGCCTTGCAAGGGGAATGGAATTACCTTGACAGGTTTAGATGGATCAAGATTCTCTCCCTTGGGCTGGTGAGGGGACGATGTCTGATCACCTGGCCCCAAGAGGGTAGGTACCTAAACAGGCCTCTAACAGCAAGGAAGGTGGAGGGAGGAATGGATTTGGGTAGGAAACCAACTGTGCACTTGGATGTCCTCGAGAAGTAACCGGATGACTCTGATTTTTGCTTCTTTTATAGCAGAGGAAACCGAGTCAAGATGTTATTTTGCCAGGGTTTAAATCGCACTCAAATAAAATTGAGCTGAGTTATGGGCCCTGATATTGTGGTACTTAATTGATCTTGTTCAAACAAAACAAAGCATTACAGAGAAATGAAAAGAAATATCTCTTGGTTATGGAATCTGTTCTGATTGTTTGACTCAACTTCACGTTTCCTAACATGAAATGTTCTTTTTAAGTTAAAATTAATTACATGTACAGAACACTTGCTTTGTGGAGAGCAATTGCACGCAGCATAAGCTGCACATTACAACCTCCATAATTTAGCTTTGGATTTTTTTCCATGCAAGTATATTGTCAAAAGGTCCCTGATCCCCAATTATATAGTTCTTCCTAATGTTAAATATGGAGTGTTATTTAGAATTATCTGGCTTAAAATATGTTAACTACAAGGCTATTATGGTAGTTAGTGGAATCTGTATATTTAAAATCTATTACAACAAGTTCTTGAAAGTGCCCTGATCTTTTTTTCTGGCTATATCGCCATAACTAGGAATTGCCAAGTGTGAATACTGTGTTTTACAGGCCACCATGTGTTTTCTCTCCTGTGCGTCTACAGTGGTTTATGTAAAATAAATGGAGCCAGGAAACTGACAGTGTGTCTGAGTGGCTTTGTCTTTAAAGCCTCAGTAGATCACAGATTCCTACCTGTCCCATTTGGCGTCTTTCCATCTCTCGCGCATTGTGTAACAACCTGTTGGACAGGACTTCAGGAGCGCGTGCCGCCCAGCAGCTTCCTTCTGTCCGCCTCAGCTTCCCATGCCAGGTGGTCCCCTCTCACTCCACTCAGAGGGACACTTAGTCCTAGCCTGTGGAGCAGACACACACCACCAGGACACAGCCCACAGGAATTGTTTCCTACAAGAAATTATTTTCTGCTTTCGCTGACATTACAGGCTAGTAAGATAAAATCACTTTCTCAGGAGGAGCTGGAGGTGTTTGGTGTGAATATGGAAAAGTCCATTTGCCAAAAATGAGTACCTGTAATGAATATTCAGGAATAATCAAGTTTATTAAATTAAACAGAGAAGATACTGTGTTCTGTGTATTGTGCTTTGAATTTTGCAAGGTCAGTTCATTGCATGATGTGATTGAGGAAGTAATGAGAATGGTACATTGCTTTCAGGTTTATGCCCTTAGTCGTCAGTTAATGGAATAGTTCAAGGGGAGTAAAGCAGGTATAGAGATTTATGGCCGAGTCTAGAAGTCAGTTGAAGACATTTACTGAACTGCTATATCAGATAATGCTTTTTGGTATAAGAGAGTCTAAAGGGGTTAAATTAAAGGTCCCTCAGTAGCCCCCCAAATCGTTCTTTCTGGCTGCGGTGAACAGATGCCTGAGCATATAGGTGAGAATGAGCTCATTACGGCTCACGTTTTTCAAGACGTTTCAGAGACTTGGCTGTATCGGTCATGTGGATTGAGCAGATAGCAAATGGGAATCCTACTCTTTTCTCCAATACTGGAGTGCCCAGAGTTCAAAACAGAAGCATATATTTTAAAGAATTGCAGTGCTGTTGAGTGGAAATCGAGTTACAACTTTAGAAGAGATTGGCAGACTTTTTGAATATGAATCAAGGAGGAAGAGCAGGCAGCACGTGCTGATCAAGAATGCCTGAGAGCCAGGAGCCGGAAAGACGGACATCCCAGCTTAGAGAGAGAGAGAGAGAGAGAGAGAGAGAGAGAGAGAGAATCGCCCTTCCTTCATCTTTTGTTCCATTCGGGTCCTCAGTGGCTCAGATGACACCCGCCCACATTGGTGAAGGCGTGTCTCTGTTCTCAGTCCGCTGAATGCTAATCTCTTCCAGAGATACCCTCACAGACACACCCAGAAATGATGTTGTACCAGCTCTCCGGGTGTCCCTTAGCCTAGTCAGGCTGACCATGACATGTGGCCCATGACGTGTGGTAAGTCCTGACTCGCCGTAATAGTTGCCTTCTTGGCTCTTGAGAATGAAGTAGACCCGCTGTGTCCAGTACGGAAGCCACCAGCCGGTGTGAAGGTGTACAGCCCTGGGTATGCTAAGTCCGTCACCCCTGGCCCACGTGCGTTCCACCTTACAGTACCTTATCTCCTCTCCTGGTCTCCCTCCCTTCAGGATTTCTGTTTTTAAAAAGGTTTCTTTACTGCATTTATAGAGAGGCTTGGGGGTGGAACAGTATTAGGTACATGTGTTCAGTTTGCTGTCTTTATCCAGAAATATGGATTGGTTTTATGGAATGGATTAATTCTTTATTTTTGAATTCATACCAGATGATGTTTCACCATTATTATGAATAAATTTGTTTGTGTAACTTGCATTCATGTGATGTTTTAATCATATGCTTCAGTATTAAAAAAAAATAAGAAAAACTTGATATCTCCTATTTAGATCTTGTTGTAAATAATGGTTTGGGGAAAGTTTCATTTAAATTGGTCTCCTAAAGGAACAGTTACTGGTGGTAAACATAAAAGAAATGGAGGATTGAGGGAAAAATGGGCTTATGATTATGGTTCTCAGAACCCGTAAGAATATGCCTTTAATAATGCTGAATTTGATTCAGGAGCCAGGAGAGCCTAATTACATTGTAAACATTCCCTTAAATAGAAGTATGTAGGTTTTAATGTAAATTCTTCACAGATGGTGAATCGTTTGGCAGCAAGTAATTAAATATTGGTTTTAGCAAGTTAAGGGTTTTATTTTCCTTACATACATTTGTAGTAGGGAGGGCAGTGCTGGCAGGGCAGCATCCTGGTGTCTGTCATTAGCTGTCTCTGTGCTCTAGTATCTCTAGCGTGTGGCTTTCATTCCACGGTTACCTGGTGACCCCACGCTGGCTCCAGCAGCTCCATCATCACCTCCGCATTCCAGGAAAGAAGGCATTAAGAGCAAGCAGAAGCGAGTCTACTGCTTGAGTCTGCCTTCACCCCTGTAAGGAGCTTTCCTAGAAGCCACATCCATCAGCTTTTGCTTCTTATTGGCCAGAGCTTACTCACTTAGCCACCCCTGTCCATGAGGAAGTCTGGGAAATGCTTTTCCTCTGGGCCTGTGATTGATCAGTGGTCTGTCATTAAGGCAGAAGGGAGAATGGGTACAGGGTAGGCAAGTTGCAGTGCCTTCCATAATGATGTGACTACAGGTGTGAAGACAGTGGCAAGACGAGAATTCAGTCAACTGTCTTCACAACTCTGGCTGGATGTGGCGAGTGTCATCCCCATCGGCAGCCAGAAGGCCAGGAAAGCCATGTCGAGATGCAGCTGCTTCTGCTCTGTGTTGCCGTCTTGCCTGTGTGAGTTTCTCCGTCTGGATAAATACATCAGGAAGTTGTATTGGGAGTTTCTGTGGTCTTTACACACAGGCTGTAACCCAGGGTTTCACAACTCTTGTAAAGATTTTTTTTATTATAGAACTGTAAGTGTGATTTAGAAAATTTGAAAGATATCTGTGGGACTTTTTACGTCCCATTAACATAAATATTAACGTTTAGTATATCTTCATTTAATCTTTTCACCCATGTTTTTGTATGACTTTGCATTCAATATTGTGTCCTCTGTCCCTCTTCCCCCATTTTCTTACACTCTTTTCATAATCCTCATTTTAATGGCTATACAGTCCTCTATCCAGTGAATATTTCCTGTTTAGCAGTTTCACTATTTTTAGATGTTTACTTTTGTTTCCAATTCCTTGGTTTTCTAAGAAGTAATATGAAGTAATGTTTGCACAGTGGTTTCTATATTAGCATTTTTTATATTAAAAGTATAAAAATTATATATAATTTGGGGGTACAGAAGTATTAATAATTTTGAGTCTTTAGCATACCCTTTCACGCTGAACTCTTCAGTGTACTAGAGGCCACGTTATTAGAACTCTTGTCAGCATTGATTAATATTTTTGATTATTGTCAGCTTGCATTTTTAATAACTTTGACCTTAAACATTTTTTCACGTGTTTATTAGCTGTATTTTCTCTTTCGTGAATTGCCTATTCATGTCCTGTGTTTTGTACATATCAGTGTTTTATTGCTTTTCCTATTGCTGTGATTTCTATGATCTTTTTTTACCTAAAAGTTTCTTTTGTGATAAAATGTACCATTTTTGAACGTACCGTTTGGTGAATTGCGTACATTCACATTGTTGTGCATCTGTTGCCACCATCCGTCTCCAGAACTTTCTCGTCTTCCGAACTGAAACTCTGACCCCATTCAAGAATAGCTCCCTCTTCCTGCTTCCTCCAGCCCCTGGCACGCCCCCATCCTACTTTCTGTGTCTGTGACTGTAACTATTCTAGATCCTCATATAAGTGGAATCCTACAGTATTTTTCCTTTTGTGACTGGCGTATTTCACTTAGTGTAATGTCTTCAGGGTTCAGCCACATTGTAGCATGTGTCAGAATTTCCTTCTTTTCAGGGCTGAATAATATTCTGTTTTATATGTATCACACTTTCTTTATACTGTGAACTCTTGCTTATAATAGACAGGAAGCTTTTGTCAGGAGCAGATACTTTTTTTCTCAATTGATTTTTTTTTCCCTTTGTAGATTATGTTTTTGAATCTGTAAGTTTTTATGTAGTAAACCTGTTTTCCTTTGATGTTTATACATAATTTTCATCCATTTGGGATATATTTGGAACATCATTTGACACTGGACTTAAACCCGGAAGAATCCAGGAGCCAGAGTCAATCTACTTCTTGCTGGGAATGTCTCCTGTAGGCTCACTTTTTGCTTCAAACCAAATAGGCAGCTCTTAGCCAGTGGGGAAGAAATGTTCCTCGACTGTGCTCACACTTTTCATGCCTTTTTAGTCTTTTTCTCTTGATCCTTTTTTCCCCTCTGCTCAGTTTAAATGCTTTGTTTCTAAAGTTAACTTATTAAGGTGCTTGCATTTCTCTTCATGGTGAGAAAAGATTTTATAGATCTCTGTAGCTAATATATATAATTTCTTCTGGTGTGAATTACATTATTGATGGTATAGCTGACATTTATTCAGCGCTTGCTATGTGCCCTGCCCCTCCCCTCACCAAGTATTTACATGTATTCACTCATTTATTTAATCCCACCAACAACCCTGGGAGGAGGTAGTTATTAGGCCTGTTTTTCAGATGGACAGGAGGTGCTTTAAGGAGATACATTGTAGCCAGTACTGTTGGAAGGTGCAGCTATTATTCATGTGCTTTAAATGCAAGAAATCTAAAATAGTAATCATAACACAGTGCCAGCTATGTGCTGGTCGCTTTAAGGTATTAACAAACTTAATCTCAACCCCCTGAGGTAGGAATGTTAAAATAAGTTATGTTGTTGTTGGGTGACTTTCAGATCCCTTATTTACAATCTGCTTTTGATGACTTTATTATTTCTCACATATGTCTTAAGATTGCTTTCTCTCTCCCATCCAGGGAATATTATATATTGATTCTAATCACAGTAATTGAAACTTACTTGGGGCGCTGCGTTTGAGCTTTCCATCATTGCTATATAAGAGTCTAAGCTAAAGGCCCCAGCGAGCTGACAGCCAGACTTGCTTATTTGTTTGAAGCGATGACATGCACAGCACAGAATTCAAAAGGTGCAGAAGGATTTCCAGTGCACGTGTGTCTCCTTCCCAGCTCTGTGCTGCCCCCCAGATCCCCTTCCTGGAGGAAAACACCGTTACCGGTTCTTAACCAGAGATAATTGTGTGCAGGCATATGGATTATACATAAACTTGTTTTATAAAATGGTAATGAAATACACATATGGTGGTAACCTTGTTTTTTATTGTAAAACCTTTAAAAATTGTGATTAAAAACATATGAAATTTACTCCCTTAACCTTTTTTAAGTGTGTAGTTCAGAGTGTTACCTGTATTCGCATTGTTGTGTGACAGGTCTCTAGAACCTTCGCATCCTGCAGAACTGAAGCTCTGCCCATTGAACAGCTCCCTATTCCTCGCCCCCATACACCTTGATTTTTTATAAAAAAGTTGTTGATACGGAAGAACATTTAAGAATGTGTAAAGTGTGGAGATGCCTTTCTCTTTTCACTTAACTGTTTATCATAGAGATTGTTTCATACCAGCACGCAGGAAGCTCATCCTTTTTAATTGCTGCAGAGTGTAGCGTTTTATGGATGTGGCATAATTTGTTTAATCAGTTCCTAGTGATGGGCATTTAGGTTTTTTCTTTTTTAATATTTTATTTATTTATTTGGCTGTGCCGGGTCTTGGTTGCGGCATGTGGGCTCCTTAGTTGCAGCTCGTGGGCTCCTTAGTTGCGGCACGCACGTGAGATCTAGTTCTCTGACTAGGGATCGAACCCGGGCCGCCTGCGTTGGGAGCATGGAGTCCTAATCACTGGACAACCAGGGAAGTCCCAAGGTTTTTTCTGATCTTGGAAGCAACGCTGACTTTGGACCTCTCTGAGGCACCTTGTTTTTTCTTGCCTAGAGAATGTAATTTGATTTTGTTTCATGGTCTTAGCTAAGAGACTTTAGTCTTTAGTGAGTTTCTCACTGGTACTTGCTGATGATTTTAGTAACAGTAACTCACCACATGCTGGGTGCTGGCATGAGCACTTTATTTAGACTCCTGTGAGGTCAGTGCTCATTACACACTGAGACAGGAAATCACTTTCTAAACTTAGTAAAATTGGAGGTGGGACAAGCTCTCCTTTTAACCGGGCTGGTGTGGCCTGCCACTGTGCAACAGGTGTGTGTGGCCTTAGTTCAGCTGTTCTACTATATGCTTTGCTTTCTGGTTTTAATGTGTTTTATTTATGTATTAGTATTTTAAGACTTATTATTTATAAAAATAATTCATAATAATTCATTAAAACTATTTTAATGTAACTATCCTTCTGTATAATATATTTACCTGTGTTTGTTTAGGTGTGATTACTTCCTACTGTGCTTAGTGATCAAGTTGGTACATTTCCACATTTTCTTACCTTTTCTTTCTTCCTCTGTCACCTGCTTTTGATTGATTATGTTAATAAACTTATTCTGCTGTTTACAACTTTAGATTTACTGATGTCTCTGATACTCTACAATAAGACAATTATCTTTTGATTCCATGGTATGAGGATATCAATGTCTATATTCTCTCCTTCCATCTATACCTCTCCTTCTGTCTGTACCTCTCAACTTGATGCTGGTTCTGCTGTTTTAATTTGTAATGTTTGCATTCTGTTCTATAGCTGTTATTCCCTGGAAAGAAAAATCTTTATTCCTACATCTTAAATGGATTAATTGCTCACTGTGAGTCTTTGGCCATACTTTCTGCATTCTTATCTTCTAATAGTTAATTCATGAAGGCTTCATAGGAACCAAATTCTCCCAAGTTCTTATATGTTTAAAGGTCCTTTGTTTTTGCAACATACTTGATTGGCAGTGTGGCCAGATGTAGAATTCTTGGGTCACACCTTCCTGCCCTGAAGACTCTGTAAGTGTGGCCCCATGTGTCCCAGTGCTACAAACGTATCTGTGTTGATGGCCAAGGCTGGCTGTACTTTTCCTGCTTTCAGGGTGTTTTAGGTGCTCGAACTAAGCATAACAAAATCCCACAGGCTGAGTGGCTTACACAGCAGACATTTGTTTTCTCACAGTTCTGGAGGCTTTAGGTCCGAGATCAGCGTGCTGTCAGGGTTGGTGTCTGGTGAGACCTTCCTTCCTGGTGTGCAGATGGCCGCCTTCCTGCTGTGTCCTCATGCGGTCTTTCCTCTGTGCGTGTGCGAGAGAGAGCTCCCTGGTGTCTCTTCCTTTTCTTACAAAGACATTGGTCCTCTCGAATTAGGGCTTCCCCCATGACCTCATTTAACCTTGATTACCTCCCCAGAGGCTTCGTCCCCAGATGCGGTCACACTGGGGGTTGGGCTTCAACATAGGTATTTTGGGAGACACAGCTCAGTCTATAACAAAGGGTAATGTGGGAGTTTTTGCCAAAAGGTCCAGAGAATTTTTATTTATTCTTTTTTTCTTTCTTTCTTTCTTTGTTTTGCAGCTTAAATATGTGATGTATAACCATATTTATTGACATGGAAAAATGTTCACAACCTATTGCTGAATGACAAAAAAGCAGGTTTATTTATTCTTTTTATCTTTCTGTAATCCTGTTAATTTCCTCCTATTTGATAATGGTTATTATTTTAAAATAGATATTTGAATTTTTTGAAATGTCTTTATCATGATTTTCATCTGCTGTATTTTTACATTTTTCTGGGTACATGTTTTTTTGCCTGCCATTTGTTTTTCCTGTTACTTTCCCCTCTTCCCTCTCTTTTTCTTTCAGTGTCTTTATATGGTCTTTGGCTGTTTTCTTTGTGTTCTTTCCTCATCTTTGAATGAGGGGAATTCTTCCTGGACAGGCTGTGTGTGTGAGTTGAGGCCGGGCGGGGGGCAGTGTCTGGGTGAAGCTGCTTCTGCCCAGCTTTTTCTGCCTCGCAGCTGATGGCAAAGATGCTTCGTCTAACCTTGCGGCCTGTGCTCTGATGGCAGGTGGGGCTTGTGGAGGGAGGCTTCTCAGCTGTTCTGCTCAAACTGGTCTTTTTCCAAGCAAGGCTCGCTGCTTTTCCTCCCTTTGGAGACCTGTGTAGCTTGCCTGGTGTCTGAAGTCACCGGTGTTCCCTCTTGGCATCCTCACTCGTCTTGGTGGGGTTATTACTACCCTTGGCAACTTGCTGCCGAGCTCTTCAGTTTCAGGGTGTTTGGCTGTTATGTTATCGAAGGCAGAGTTCCCTTTTCTCTAACTTGTTCCTGTTTTGGGGTGGTTAATAAGAGCAGAAGTGTTCAGAGAGGCCTTTACTCTTCTGTGTCAAAGCTTTTTTTTCTTTTTTTTGCGGTACGCGGGCCTCTCACTGTTGTGGCCTCTCCCGTTGCGGAGCACAGGCTCTGGACGCGCAGGCTCAGTGGCCATGGGTCATGGGCCCAGCCGCTCCGCGGCATGTGGGATCTTCCCGGACCGGGACACGAGCCCGTGTCCCCTGCATTGGCAGGCGAATTCTCAACCACTGCGCCACCAGGGAAGCCCTGTGTCAAAGCTTTTAAGCCCCGCAGCCAAAGTTCTTTAAGACAGTTTCTTTAAGTACAGATTTCTTTAGAGTACGCTCTGGGTGTGCGCTGCCTGTCAAATCAGGAAGTTGTACAGCATCCTAATTATAACATGCTTTCAGGTTAACGTTTTAATGATTCTGATATAGTTACATGAAATTTGGGTGAACACTAAATGCAGTGAATGTTTTCTTACAGACAGAACCTCCACTGAACACACCAGAAAACAGAGAATATCTTGCAGAAATCATGTTTGAATCATTTAATGTCCCAGGACTCTACATTGCAGTTCAGGTAAAAACAAAGTGATTTTTATGATTCCCAAATGACCGTAGCTGTCTAATAGTGGAAGAAATGGTGATTCTCAAGGCCTCTGTTGTAAGATTGTGCTGTGCGTTCTTCCTTTTCCACACCCTACACACACACCACACCCACCCCATTCAGGTTTGAACTCAAACACTGTACAGACCATGTTCTGTGATTTATATCTTTATGTTTTTACTGCTGGTATAGAGTTTGTCCAGCTTTTGTCTTTTTACATGCTTTAGAATCTAATGTATTCTTCTCTGGATGGCACGATTGATGTGATGGTCCTTTTTTGGCTTCTTTCACTTCTGATCATAAAAGAGGAAAGATACTATAATATCTGCTAAAAAACAAAACATATGTCTCTAGAGGGTTCCCCCTTTGGGATTTGGGCTCCTGTGTTTCCATGAGCTTGTAGGACTTCCTTTGAAGCTACTTGTTCTTAGTGTGGGGATTTTTGTTGGTTTTGGATGTCGTTATTTTTCTGCCACCCTGTATAAGGGAATTGACTGGGATCTTAGGGAATAAATTTATAAAAAGTATCTCCTAAAGTGTCTTCTGCATATTCCAGTCCCTTCTAAGAAAAAGGAGAAGGAGTTGCATAGAAAATTAATCTGGGAGATAGCACAGGCTGTTGCCTCTGGTGATTCTCTCCGGCTTTTCTTTGCAAAACTTTGATTTATTTTATTGAAAACTTGACCCCTCCAGATGAAGTATACAAACTTTGCGTGTTAGTTGTTCAATTTGGAATTTGAATTTTGGGGGGAAGATGGAGGATAGGGAAGGGAAAGAGTTACTCGTAAGAAAGGCCTTATTGATTGAACCTGAGAACAATCAGGTGTGCAGTCCTTGGGAAGACTTTCCCCGAATGCTGATGGTCTCCGTGTCTTTGGTGCAGGCAGTGCTGGCCTTAGCAGCGTCTTGGACCTCGCGACAAGTGGGCGAACGTACGTTAACGGGGATCGTCATCGACAGTGGGGATGGGGTCACCCATGCTATCCCAGTGGTAAGCAGAGTGTTCAGTGCTTCACTTTCTGTAGGCCTCCCCCGACTGGAGGTAAGGGGAGAAATTAAAGGAGAAAACCCTTCTGTAATTAAAATACCACTTTAGAAACCGTAACTGTACTTAGCAAAGGTAACAAGAGTCTTTAAACTCAGGTATGTGAGAAAGAAGAAGAAAACCAGTGTCTTCGGTGCTGGCAAGTTGGGATTCATGCTGGGAAATTTCTGCAATCAGGATGTCAGCAGTCATTCGGGGTCTCCAGGGCTCTGCTTGATCACCGGGGGTACATCACCAGGAGGGCCTGCCTGGCTTACGTTCTGAGCTGTCCGCTTGGGTATCAGTAGGTGTGGTGCATGACCGCTCTGAAGGATGAGCTCTGTGTTCTGTGACAAGATGTGGACGGCTTTACCCAGCTCATGCTTTAGAGAAATCGCTTCTTGTTTTTCAAATTTTATTTAAGAGCCAAGAAGGGGAGATTGTTCCTTTTGACTTGCAGAATGCTCTGCAGTGTCACTTTTTGGTTTTAATTTTCAAAATATTAGAGAAGTGATTCCTAATTCAGGTTCAAGAGACAATGTCTATATTTTTCTTTCGGTCCAGTGGACTATTTAAATGAATTATTTGAAGTTTGCTTTTTTTTTTTTTTTTTTTTGGGGCACGGGGGCCTCTCC
>NW_020172629.1:673219-690302 GCF_003031525.2 Neophocaena asiaeorientalis asiaeorientalis
GCAGGCAGACTCTCAACCACTGCACCACCAGGGAAGCCCCTGAAGTTTGCTTTTTTGAAGATGAATCGAAGCTGCCTGCAACGGGACACACAGTGGACAGTCAGACCTCCTTTTCCTTCTCATCTTCCTCCTCCAGGCCCCCTGCTCAGAGAGCCCTGTTACTAGTTATTTATGTATATTACAGGCATATTTTCTGCACATATGGGGTGTGTGTGTGTGTGTGTATAGCTCCTTTTAAAAGGTGTGGGCCCTCGGGCCGAGCTGCGGGCCGTGGGCAAAGAGCTGTAGCTCCCTTCCTGGCGCTGGCAGGGGGCGGCCCAGCAAGAGGATCGCAGCTCCTCCCAGCGTGGTCTCACACGGCAGAACATTTGGGTGAACTGGCCAGAATCACTCCTAACAAGTGCCGCTCTTTGTACAGTAAACGGGACCATTTATTGAGTACCTAACTACTGGTCCCAAACAGGGCTGTGAGCTGGACTTACTCTGTTTCATGAATTCTGTATTATAAACCCCGTTTGCCCCATATTATGGATGAAGGAACTGAGGATGAAACATGTTGCCAGATGTGTCCACGGTCACTCAGCCCACAGACGTGGAACCGGATTGAGTCCAGGTTGTTAGAAGCCGTGTCCTGCCTGCTGACCAAATTGTTGACTTTTAAATACAGGTCGATTTATAGTTGTTTTAATGATTTTATAGATAAACTTCTTCCTTTTTGTTAGAGGAAGAAAAAAATGATTGATCCATTGTTCTGACAAACGGCAGTACTTTTTGGAAATGAACCATTTCATGTGGTTTTTCTCTTCACATTCCTGACGAAGACGTCATTTTGGTGGCTTACAGGGCATCTCCGGTTCTACTAACGGAATTGTGCCTGCGGTCATTTGAAAAGACCTCCAGGCCTGAGCTGTGCACAGAGTGGGGACTCAGTAAATGCAGTGACGCGGGCGGGGCGGGAGACTGACTTAGCATCCAGGGAGCCCTTCTCTCCTGGAGTCGCTCACACGCCGTCTGTCTCCTCTTCTTCCTAGGCAGAAGGGTATGTCATTGGGAGCTGCATCAAACACATCCCTATCGCAGGGAGAGATATTACGTATTTCATGCAACAGCTGCTGAGGGAGCGGGAGGTGGGGATTCCTCCGGAGCAGTCGCTGGAGACTGCCAAAGCCATCAAGGTAAAAGCAGGAGCAAACGGGGCTGGCTTGCGGGTGAGAGAGGTGTTTGGGTGCTTCCCTTGCCGCTGAGACCCCCCGCCCTCACCTTCCTTCCTCCCCACTCCCCACGAATGTGGGTCTCGATCTTTTTACGCTTGTGGAGCTTCCAGCTACACATGAGAACAGCTCGATCGCTGGGATTGAGCGCCCTACGCAGTACAGCATCGTTTCATTGGCGCCCGAGCAGGTAGAACCTTCAGTTAGCTGGACGTGTCTCCCACGTCTCCCTTCAAGTTCATTTCTAGAATAAGGAACAGGCAGCAGCAGCAGCGACCGTTAGGAATCCTGTGAGGTCAGCCAGTATTCACACTGACTCCCAGTACCTGTAGTCTGTGGTTCTGTGCCCTGTGAGTTACCGTTCAGAGTAATGCTGTTCTAGGGTGGGATCATAAAGCAGAATCCACATGTAGTTTCCAGACTGTAATTACCATGCCGGAAAAGTTACAGGAGGTTTTACAATTAAATCCGTAAGAGTAGAAGAAAAATGGCTCATTGTTCCTTTTTTAAAATGCCCGCTTGACCCGATCCATCAGTCTGGTCTTTGTACGACTCTGTATGTAGCAGTTGACAGACCCTGTTGAAAGGAGCTTTCTTTTCAGGTTGCAAAATTAGGACAAATTATTGTGTTTTTTTAAGCCAAAATGCAAGAGATTCTTAGTAATACAAGCGTGATCTTCATATAGATGAGGAGCAAGGGTTTTGTTTGCTTCTGCAGAAGAATTGAAATGTGGGGACGACACATGGCCTTGAGCATACACTTAGCTTCTGAGCCGCGGGGGAGTCTAGCCTGTTCTCCCGCGCCCCCGTCGCTGCTCCCTGGTTTCCTCGCACTAAGCACCCAGGACCGGGCTGGCTAAAAGGAAAGGAAGCATGGGGCGGGGGCGGGACTCCCGCGTTTCACCCGCCACTCCTGGTGAACACAGGTGTTTTGAGCCCGGGCGCACTGGCAGTGGTCAGGGCTCCTGGGAGGAGGGGCCCGCTGCCCCGTGTGCCCAGGACAGGAGCACCTCGAATGCCCAGCCAAGGCACCAGGGCCCGTCCTTTCCTTCTGGTGGGAAGGTTATAGAAGCAACATAAGACTTTCTTTTTAGAATAAAATATTTCCCCAACTTTCCCTCTTCCTCTCCTTGCCTTTCTTCAAGGAAAGAGATTTGGATCTCTGATCCAGGTTCCCTCACCACGCCCTCTTTCACAAATGGGTGGATGTGGGGTGAGCAGAGCCCTGAGTGTGATGATCGAGAGGCATTTCCTTCACTTGCTGGCTTTCTGGGGTCCGGTTCTGGCCCTGAGCCCGGAGCTGGCCCAGTCCGGCCCTGACAGTGTGTCGCTCAGCAGTGAAGGTCAGGCGTGCGAGAGACTCCTTGTGTTCTCGCAGGTGAGCTGCCCCGACCCTGCTGTTCGTTCTCGCCTCACTTCTCTCTGTGATGGAGGAGATCCTGGAAAGGGTGGTTAGAGCCCCTGCATCCTGTCACTCCCAGGGTCACAGGTGGGCCCGAGGCTGGTGGGCTCTGGCACACACTGTCCTTGCAGCGGGAGTCCAGAACTTAGGGCTGACGGGGCTGCTCTCCCTCCAGCTTCAAGGAGGCGTTTCATGCCATCAGTTGAGCCAGCTGAGGTGCCCTAAGAAGTTGACCAGGCAATGTAATGTTTCTGCCTCCAGTCTGTAGATTTAAAGTCATGTGGACTGACTCGCTCTGTTGTCAATGAGCAGGGTTGTGTAGCTTATAATTCGACAAAGTATATCAAGGATGGTATTAGGATCTGTTTCAGGGATTCTCAGAAACTTTAAACTTAATATCATGAAAAGACCTTCAGAGGTCCTTCTAAAATGTGTAGTGAGCTCCAGCTGTGTGCCTGGTGTTGCGCAAAGCCCACCTTGCCCACAGGCAGCTTACTTTCAGAATCTGCCACCCAAGTGCCACCTGCTGCTTTGCTGAGGTTAGCTCTCAGGACAGATGATCGACCCAGAGATCCCCAGTCGAGCGTCACCAGATGCTGAGGAGACACTTCCCACCTGTCAGGCTGGTCCGGTGCTGGGGTGGAAACCATGAGTGGCTTCTCGTGTATGGGCGTACGGCAACTCCATCCTGCCTAAGTGGGCCTTTTCTTTTGTCTGTGGTACCTGCCGCCTTCTAGCGTGCTGTGTCACTTACTTACATATCATGGCTGTCACTTTACTCTCTTGACTTAGCCAGAGCGTATGCTCCAGTGGGCAGGGGTCTGTGTGTGTTTTGTTCACTTGCGCATCCCGTGTGCCTAGGCACTCAGTGAATACTGTCGTGGAGCTGATGACCATGCTGTGTCGGGCTGCACAGCAGGTTCACGACCCACCGGTGGGCCGTGGTAGGCATGGGGGTGAGATCTACCGCATTCATCGTGGGGAATGCGGTCTACTGGTGCAGGGTGGATGGCGGTGTGTGCCCGGCCAGGCGCTGTGTAGGGGCCCAGGAGGAATAAGGAACGCGGAGAGGGATACCTTTAGACATCACTTCAGATGATATGCAGCAAAATTTGATAGGGTAAGGCTGAGGTTCATAGCCGAGCTGCAAAGGAAGCAGATTTACAAGTCCAGAGCGTAGTCATGAAAAGTCTGTGAGGCTTGGCCACACGTCCATACTGGAGTTGTGTGTGTGTGGGACTCATTTCAGGGTGTTTGATGCTGGGTACTTGTCAGAGGGCAGACTCTGGTGACATCTCTTTGTGTGTGTCTGCAGGAGAAATACTGTTACATTTGCCCTGATATCGTCAAGGAATTTGCCAAGTATGATGTGGACCCTCAGAAGTGGATCAAACAGTACACGGGGATCAATGCAGTCAACCAGAAGAAGTTCATTATAGATGTTGGCTACGAAAGGTTCCTGGGCCCTGAGATTTTCTTTCACCCGGAGGTAAGATGTTAGCTTTTTGAGTGTGAGGTATGGCACATGTGGAGCGATACTGCCACCTCATGTGTGTACGGAGAGTCCCCAGTGGGGTTTCCCGAGCAGCTCTCAGGCCGCCTGTTGTGAGGACGCTGGGATACACGCTGCACCCTCTGCAGCTCTTACAGCCCCTGTGCAGGTTGCCTGCTTGACTGATGCCCCTCTTTAGACTTGGTTCTCCGTTAGAGATAATGAGTGATTAGGGAGACGCTTTAAGAGCAACAGAAGATAATGGAAATGAAATTAATCCATAGTAATATGAAAACTAGTTAATCCCAGGGACCGAATGCAATCTGCCTTTGTATGGGAGTAGGGTAACATGTAACATGTAACCTTTCCATCCTTGGTGATGGTCCATCCTGGTTGCAGCTTTTAACCCCAGACAGTTGGTCCTGCTGTGTTCCCTGCTGCAAGTTAGTTAAAGCTTCTGTCTGAGGACTAACCTTTCCATTAGTTAGATGGGCTTTAGGAATTACAGATATCATCATTTTAACTATAGTCACAAAGAATTATTATTACTTTTGCAGAAGCAGTCATCAAGAGGCAACATTTTAAGGTTTAAATAAAGTGGATTTTATTTGTATTTTGGTATATTTTTCTGCCTAATTCAGTTTACATTTGATAGGTAGGTTACAAGCTGCTGCCTGTTTTTAGATGTGTATGACCATTTTGTATAGGGAAATGGCACACAATGTATGCCTTACTATAATCTAATAATCATGCCTTTGATATGACTGATTTAAAATAGACATAAAACTGAAAATGTCCAGTGAGCAGCTGGTGAGCAACTGGATGTTACCTTCTTCCCCTCGAGTACGTTAAAGCATTCCTTGATTTTTAAAGTGTATTTAAAGTTTTTTTAAGTTGAATTATTTATACTTTAACTTACTTAACTTACGGAATTGAATCCAAGACTGTTTACTCAGTGACATGATTGCTACCATACTGACTGTTTCATTTAAAAGCCACCCCCGCCCCGAACCCTCCCCAGGCTTCTAGCTCAGGTTTACAGTGTGATCTTTCATTGACTGTGTTTTTTTCTTATATCATGGCTAATTTTTTCATGATGTTAATATTCATAAGTGGTATACTTATTGTGTATTCGTGGCATTTTCATTACATGTCACATACATCATGCACACGCGTTTCACACTCTGACAGCAGGATTCACCGTGTGTCCTAATGCAGAGCTGGTCTGTTTTTGCTACTCTTTGATGTTTTCCCCTTGCTGACCCCACACATGTCATCTCCTGAGGGCTCGTGTCACCATCACCCCATGCACAGTCACTTGGGTTCTTCTAACGTGAACATTTGACGTAGTCATTCCAGTGTGACGGTTTTAAAGGTATAGTACATTCTGTATTTGTTAAAGTTACTTTTTAAAAAGGTTATTGAGAGAAATGTGTAATGTTTCTTTTATGTTTATACGAAATTCAGTTTGCCAACCCAGACTTTATGGAGTCCATCTCGGACGTTGTTGATGAAGTCATTCAGAGCTGCCCCATCGATGTCCGTCGTCCGCTGTATAAGGTATAAGCTGCCTGGGTAAGGTGCTCGGGTTCATTGCACAGTTAAAGGCCCAGCATTCTTGGAATAATAGGTTCTTAACGTCAGTCTGCAGATGTTCCTGTTTCACTCCTGTCTTACAGGATTTGTTAAAGGCCAGCATACTGGCGAAATATTTTTCTTGGCGTGGAGGTGACTCAAATGTTTGGAAATAGGACTCAGCTCACCAGAAGTGTTTAAGTATTCTCATGGCTTTATTCTTACCTGGCCAGCTGTATTTTAAACTGGACAGCTTTAACCTTATGTATCGATGGAAAGATGAAGGGTATCCTTCCCCTCATGGTTTCCATGAATTCACTGGTCTTGCTTCATGCATATTGAGGTTTGCGCCCAATGTGCCGTTGCCAGGAAGAGGTCAGAGCCTGAAATGAAGCGGTCAGCTAGAAAATACTCATGTAATTTTCGGCCCTCAGCCTCTGCCCTGTCTTACCTTCTCAGCCCAGGGACCTGAGTTTAAAGAGGAGCATATCAGGCTCAGGAGTGAGGGCTTAATAAGCTTTGTTTCATCTACACAATGGGGTACTCGCAGTCTTTAAAAAGAGTGAGGTGAATTAGTGTAAATTCAAACGAGAAGGTGTGTGTAGTTTACGTTGTAAGTGAGAGGCGAGTTGTAAAGTGTACACGCGGTATTGTTGCATTTAAAAATATAGTTTGCATACGTATACAGAAAAGGTTTTCAATGAATGCTAAACTCTTAAAGAAAATAACATCTTTGGGGGTAGAAGATGCATAACTTTTACCTTCTACTTCTTGTGTTTTAAGATTGAAATTTTAGAGTTAACAAATGTTATTTTTATTATTGGAAAACATTTTCCTATGTAGACAACTTTTTATGGGTGAAAACAAATTATAATTCTATTTTTACTGTTACATGTCCTTAATTAAACAGCTCTCTCCTCCAACAAAATGTGCAAGAAAGGGAAACTAGAGACAGGTGGGAGTATTAGTAAGTTTAGTAAAATACATGCCTTGCTCTCCCTACTTCTTAAATCTCACTTAACATCAGCTGTGTCTTCTTGTCCGTGAAAGCAAGGAACAGGTGTGGGCTCTTTAGTCTTTTTTTTTTTTTTTTGCGTTACGCGGGCCTCTCACTGTTGTGGCCTCTCCCGTTGCGGAGCACAGGCTCCGGACGCACAGGCTCAGCGGCCATGGCTCACGGGCCCAGCCGCTCCGTGGCATGTGGGATCTTCCCAGACCGGGGCACGAACCTGTGTCCCCTGCATCGGCAGGCGGACTCCCAACCACTGCGCCACCAGGGAAGCCCCACTCTTTAGTCTTTATTTCATCCTAACGGAAAAGAAACTTCTGCCAGCAGTTACAGATTGTTCATGGGTGAGATTTTTTCTCATCAGACAGTTTAGTTCACTTTCAGTACATTTACAGGAGGTAGAGATGGCCTTGTAACCTGGGCTCCTTGTTTAATAGATGATGGCCCTGAGCCCCAGAGATGGGAAAAGGAAGCAAAACTAGAGGGACCTGGGTCAAGTGGAGCAAACTGGTCTTGGACTTCTAAAAAAAATTATTGAGGTATAGTTGATGTACAATATTATGTAAGTTTTAGGTGTATAACAGTGATTTGCAATTTTTAAAGGCTATATTCCATTCCTAGTTATAAAATATTGGCTATATTCCCTGTTTTTTTACAGTATATCCTTGTAGCCTGTTTATTTTATACATAGTAGTTTGTACCTCTTAATCCCGTACTCCTGTCTTGCCCCTCGCCCCTTCCCTCTCTCCACTGGGAACCATTAGTTTGTTCTGTATATCTGTGAGTCTGCTTTTTTATTGTTATGTTCACTGGTTTGTTTTCTTTTTAAGATTCCACATATAAGTGAGCTCATATAGTATTTGTCTTTCTCTGATTTGTTTCACTTAGCATAATACCCTCCAAGTCCATCCATGTTGCTGCAAATGGCAACATTTCATTCTTATTTATGGCTGAGTAATATTCCCTTGTGTATGTATGTATATGTGTGTATATATATATATATACACACACACCACATTTTCTTTATCCATTCATCTGTTGATGGTCGCTTAGGTTGCTTCCATATCTTGGCAATTGAAAGTAATGCTGCTATGAACTTAGGGGTGCATATATCTTTTTGAGTTAAGTGTTTTCTTTTCTTTTCTTTTCTTTTTTTTTTTTTTTTTGCGGTACGCTGGCCTCTCACTGCTGTGGCCTCTCCTGTTGCGGAGCACAGGCTCCGGACACGCAGGCTCAGTAGCCATGGCTCACGGGTGCAGCCGCTCCGCGGCATGTGGGATCTTCCCGGACTGGGGCACGAACCCGTGTCCCCTGCATCGGCAGGCAGACTCCCAACCACCGTGCCACCAGGGGAGCCCCAAGTGTTTTCATTTTTTTTGGATAAATACCCAGAAGTGGAATTGCTAGATCATTAGGTAGTTCTATTTTTAGCTTTTCGAGAAACCTCCATACTGTTCTCCATAGTGGCTGCACCAATTTACATTCCCACCAACAGTGCACAAGGGTTCCCTTTTCTCCACACCCTCTCCAACATTTGTTTTTGTGGTATTTTTGATGATAGCCATTCTGACAGGTGTGAGGTGACAGCTCATTGTGGTTTTAATTTGCATTTCTCTGATGATTAACGGTGTTGAGAAACTTTTCACGTGCCTTTTGGCCATCTGTATGTCTTCTTTGGCAAAACGTCTGTTCATATCCTCTGCCCATTTTTTGATTGGGTCGTTTGTTTTTTCTCATGTTGAGTTGTATGAACTGTTTATATATTTTGGATATTAACCCCTTATCAGTCGTATCATTTGCAAATATTTTCTCCCATTCAATCGGTTGTCTTTTCGTTTTTCGTCTTTTCGTTTTATTGATGGTTTCCTTTGCTGTGCAAACGTTTTAAGTTTAATTAGGTCCCATTTGTTTATTTTTGCTTTTATTTTTTGGACAAATCCAAAAAATATTGCTATGATTTATGTCAAAAGAGTGCTCTGCCTATGTTTTCTTCTAGGAGTTTTATGGCCTCTGGTCTTACATTTAGATCTTTAATCCATTTTGAGTTGATTTTTGTACATGGGATTAGAGAGTGTTATAATTTCATATATATAATTTTGTACATGGGATTAGAGAGTGTTATAATTTCATTCTTTTATATGTAGCTGTCCAACAGACAGTTGAGTTTTGAGAGGGGTTAAGCTCCGGGTAGGATCACTTAGCTAAGTGGCAGGGTTGGATTTTGAGTCCACTTGCCACACCTTTGAAAACTCGTGCTTTTTCCACCACATCACACTGAAGATTATGTAAAATGTGGCAGGAAGACGATTCCTCAAAGAGGGAAACCCTGTCTCGACTGCTTCACCCCCTGGAAAAGTCATTTCTTCCCTGAGGCGTTCGAGGGCTTTCTGCTTGGCCCTGGTTGCCTGGCCCTGCTCCGCCAGCCGTGTTAGTGCTTCTGTGTGGGACCTTGGCCGAGTTACGGCAGGCTTGCGAGTGGTTTAGGATCTCAGTAGGCTTGGTGGGGGGCTGACTGAGGGTGGGCCGTGTTTTTCTCCTTTGTCGGGCTCTGTACCCCGTGGGGAAGGAGGGACACAGCGGGGCCCGGTCTGCGCTGCCACCCAGCAGGTGAGAAGCTAACCCTGGCGTCTCGGTGCTCGCAGCACACGTTCACTTGTGTGTTCACGGACTGTCCCCTGTGAGGCGGCTCCCCTGGAGTGTCACCCTGGTGGTCACCTCTGCGGGGGAGCCGGCTGGCAGGCACCTGGCTCCCGCCTGTGGCCTGTCGCTGCCACGTGGCCCAGCCACACTGCCAGCCCTGGGCGTGGGGAGGGTGAGGACTGTCTGCTGGCACCTCTGCCACGGCCACCACGAAAGGGACTTGTTTCCAGAACAAAGGGCTTGATGAGTGAATGCAAGTGTAACATCGAAGCCTAAACATGCCCTTTCCTGCGTGTTTGCCTGCTAGGTAATAATGGCTGTCGTCATGCTTTTCCCCGTGGTGGTTTTAGACCAGGGGTTGGCCAGCTCTTTCTGCAAAGGGCCAGATGGTAAGTATTTTCAGCTTTGTGGGCCATTCGGTCTGTGTTGCTGCCAGAGAACACGTGAGTGACCAGGAGGGGCTGTGTTCCCAGGAACTTTGTATATGAAAACAGGCGTTGGGGATGTAGGTGGGAAACGCGATTCTCACACTTTCCGGCTCAGGCCTCACGCACTCATTCGCTGACTGCAGCCAGGGCTGCTGTTGGGAAAGGCTCCTCTCACCGCAGGGCCCTGTGGCCCCCGCCGGCCACTGTTCTGCCCGCTCGTGTCCAGAGGCCGTCACCGCGTGTTCCGGGCTCCGGGGGCAGCATCCATGGCGGGCGGCCTTGTTCTTCGGATTAGCTCTGGACTTTTGGTCCCGCTTTCCTCCTCCTCCTCCAGAGTTTAGCCGTGAGCTTGCTGTGGAAAGAACCTTCCACCGCGACATCTGTGTTCATGAAATGCACAGATGTACAGTTTGTGGGATTTTGAAAGTAATTAGAGACATAGTACGTACAAGTGCTTCTGCAGAGCACGTGGGTATCTTGCTCTGGAGAGCTGTGTTCACGTGTCTTTAGGTAGCACGTCTTTCCTCTCCAGTCTTACTGTTACTTTGTCATTCCCTCCTCTGTTACCGATGTTTCTTCCTACCTGCTGGGCCCCCTTTTGTCGGTGTCCCAGACACGTGTCGTGGGGCTTAAAAAGTACTCAGTAACCACTAAAGAAGTAGGAAGCAGGTTCGTACCCAAAGAAACTCATGATTGCCCACGGGAAGCAGCCTGTCTGCTGTGCCCTGCTGGATTCCGTGCCCGGGCAAGGTGCCCCTCCAGGAGGCTGGTTTCCTGACTCCTGCCTCGGTGCACTGTCCCCGCAGTGCCCACAGGCTCAGACGGGCGGCCGAGGTGGCCAAACCAGCCAGAGGGGAAGCCACAGGCCCCGCGGGAAGGGCTCTGAGGCTGCTGCTTGGTGCCCTGAGCTCTGCTTCTCAGCCTCAGAGGAAGGGGTCTCCCCGTTGCCTCACCTGCTCCCAAAGGCGCTGTCTGGACCATTCGGGCCTGGACCTCTTATGTTTCCCAGGCTCAGTCTTGGGAACTGTAGGTGGAGTTGCTTACGGAGAAGCGGGCAAGGGAAGCACCCGAGACCTTCTTGGTCCTGAGTTAACACCTTCCTCAGGCTGGTGTACAAGGGAAAGAGGTCGGTGGAGAATGAAATGTGACTTTGAAAATTTAGAATCTTCAAAAACGTAAAACAGTTTTTTTGGACAAAAGGAGTTGTAATCTAATTTTTATTTCAGTCTGGCCTGTAGATCAGAAGGGTATTCACATACCCCCTTTTTCTGTTCAGTCTCTAAGTATGATGGAGGTCGGGTCTGGAGGGGACTCGTGTGTGAGAGCCAAGTCTGGGAGGCCTGTGATTTCCCCATGAAGCCAAGTCATTGCAAGCAGCAGGTGCTGCTTGAAACAAGACATTTTCGGCCCTGGCTGTCCATGGGCGTCACCCCAGTAGCATTAAAATATACTGAAGTCTGGGTCCCACCCCCAGATATTCTGATGTAACTGTTTTGGGCATCCGGATTTTAAAAGCTTCCCAGATGATTTTCATGTGCAGCTAAATTGAGAACCACTGTTAGCAGCCAGTTCGCTCTGGGGTTAGTCAGCGTTTAGTAGCTCTCACGCTTTACTCGAGGGCAAAGCCAATTTTGAGTTGCTTTGTAATGCAGCTGGGTCTCTACTAAATACAAGACACTGTTGTTAACTTAGAGGATTTAAGTATGTATGAGAGATGGATCTTGTCTTCAAGAGCTTATAAAAACGCTAAAAATAATACTGAAATAATTCTCACGGGAACCACCACAAGCTAAATGTCGTTTATTGAGGTGTCATGGAAATTTAATGAGAGGGGCTCAAGGAGGGCTTGGAGAAGGTGGCGGGGAGCTGGTCTGAGGGCTCGGCCTGCAGAGATGAGGTGGGGGTGCAAGCCAGGGGGAGAGCACTTGGCATAGGTGGGAGCGCGGGCACAGGGCAGAGGCTGCAGAACCCTGCTCCGGGTGGAGCCCGGAGTGGTACTGAAGGTGGTGGGCACCAAGTCCAGGAGGGAGAGCGGGGCTGGCAAATAAATATTTTTAGACCTGCTTTGGCAGTGGGCTGGGGGTTGTTAAAAAATCTCATTCGTTGTGTTTGTCAAGCAGATGTGACTGCATCTTGATGTGGTTCAAGGAATTATTTTTCTGGAACAGATTGCTTGAATTGGGTTCTATGTAAGTATGTTAATACCTTTTAAATCGGAGGAGCTATTGCAAAGTGAGTTATATATGTATTTTTATTCTTAATGGTGAATGAGTTGAAATATCTTTAATACTTGAGAGAGCGAAATACACATTTTAAGACGTTATTGGTTTGTTCAACCCTTTTCACAGTAGGCCTTCTATTCAGGTGAGATTCCCAAGTGCAGTGTGACGTGTGAGCAGATGAGCGGGTGGTTTGGGGCCAGGTGGTGGACAGAGCAGGCCCAGGGCTTGCTTGTCGAGCCCCGGCTCCACGTGCACCCCCGTAGTTGATGCTTCCTGCCCAGGTGTCCAGGAATGGCGGGATCCGTGTGCCGCTGGGGAGGGAAGAGTGATGTCACAGCTGAGCACTGACCTGCCAGGTGGAGAGGAACTTCCAGAGGCTTATTGTTATGAGAGAATGAGGAGGGGCCGATGGTGACTGTTTTGACACCGTTTTGACAACGTTGAGCAAATGTGCACTGAGCCTCCAAGGAGGGCCCGGCCTCACGTGGGCACCGGGATAGACCCTGACGGGAGTGTGTCGGGCTTGAGGCCAGCGCCTCATTCTTGTGCCCAGGGCCTCTGGCTCCTTGGAAGAGGCCCCATCCGCGTTAGGGAGGACGCTCTTAGCGTTGACCACATCTGCAAAGTACCTTCACAGCGACACCGAGGTTGCCGTGTGGGTCAGTCATTGGGTGCTGTGGCCAGACCAAGCTGACACACAGAGTTAACCATCCAAGAAGCCAGGAAGGAGCAGTCAAAGAGAGAAGAGAAAGAACACTCTGGGAGTCAAGGGGAGACAGCTGCCATCAGCCGTGTCAGGTGACGCCCAGAGGTCACCCAGGATGAGGGTCGAGGTGAGGATGCGGGCAGAGGCCAGGTTACAGCAGCTGAGGGGAGAAGAGGAGTCACCGGGGGAGGAGACATGCAGGTAATTCTCGAAAGACATTTGTTGTTACGTCTCCTACGGTCAGGCAGCCGTTTTGAGCCAGCTTGGAGTTGGATTTCCTCTAGGACAGGGCGGGGCATCCTACGGCCCACCTTTGAGAAGTAAGTTTGTTCAAACTTTGCTGGGATTGCAGTCTTTGGGTTCCATCTGAGAGTAAAAAAGCTCTTGTGCCGTCCAGTGCTTAAGAATCCGTCTTGCAACGCAGGGGACGCCGGTTTGATCCCTGGTTGGGGACTAAGATCCTACATGCCACGGGGCAACTAAGCCCTCGCGCTGCAACTACTGAGCCCACGCGCCACAACTAGAGAGCCCGCGTGCCACAACTAAGACCTAACGTGGCCAAAAATAAACATTTAAGAAAAAGTTTGAGAACTGCTGTAACAGAGTAAGTTGCATGCTTCCCTAAAAAGCTGTGAATTTTTTTATTTTAAAAAAAGCTCTTGTCCCTAAAGAGGTACAAGCCTTTCAAAATTTCCACCTAGGGGTGGTTGCCGGGAGAGTTGTCATCTTAACCTGTAGCGAGCAGTGGGGGTGGAGACTTCGCTGTGAGCATCTTTGTGCCTCTGGTTAACGGAGGAATAGCATGGTGGGTAGGGCACGGCGTGTCTGTCAGACAGGATTAGGAGTACGAATAGAGCCTCCAGCACAGAATATACTTAGTGTTACAGGACTGGGAGTTTTTGTTATTTTTAATACTATATAAGGTATTGAATGAGCTTATTATTAACATAGACTTTGTCTTTCTGGCTTAAACGTCAGGTGGCTAACAGGCTGTGTGTAGTGTTCATGATGATGTGTGCTAGGATGTTCTTTACTAGCATAAAGACAGGGCCTTTGCTTTTGTAGAGGTAGTTTACGATTGAGGCTTTTATTTGACATCGTGGGATAAACAGTTACGCAGCAGAGTAAGCTGCAGTCTGTAGAAGAACCCAGTCCACACGGTGGTCTGGGTAAGCAGATAGCACAAGCCGCACTGAGTGAGGAGGTGCTGTGCAAATTGGGCTCCGTGGCCTTTCAGCAGGTCAGCAGACAGCACCATAAAACACCGTCTTAGTGTAGGAAATGTAGACTCTATAGGTGAGAGAGGATGATCGTTTCTGGCTTAAAATGCATTTAGAAAATTTGAGAAGTGCCAAAGTCTTTAAGAAAGAAAACAGTAACCACTGACTTTATAAAAACGACTGAACTTTTCCCAAAGTGGTTGTATCATTCATACTTCCACCAGCGATGTGCAAGAGTTTCATTTGTTTGTATTTTAACCTAAACTTGGTGTGTAATGGATTTGGTTTGTATGATCCTGATTACAAATGCTGTTGCCTCTCTTTTCACGTACTTATCGGTCTGTGTGCATCTTCTTTTGTGAAATGTCTGCTTGAATCTTTTGCCCGTTTTTCAGTTGGCTTGTTTATATTATTATTGAGTTGTAAGAGCTCTTTTTATATTCTGGATATAAGTCCTTTGTTAGAATATGTATTGCAGATACTTCTTCCTAGTCTGTGGCTTGTCTTTTCATTTCCTTAGTGGTATCTTTTGAAGAACAGGAGTTTTCATTTTATAAAGTTCAGTTTATCAGTTTTTATTTTTTATGGTTCACGCTTTTTATGTCCGATCAAAGACACCTTTGCCTACATCATAGTCATGAAGACTTTAAGAAAATATTTTCTTCTAGAAGCTCTGTAAGTTTTAGCCCTTGCATTTAAATCTGTGATCCATATTGAGTTAAATTGTGTGTGTGAAGTAAGGTAAGTAAGCAAATGTTCATTTCTCCTCTGTGGATATTAATTATTCAGCATCGTTTGTTGCAAAGACTATTCTTTTCCTGTTGTAGTATCTTGGCTACTTCGTCTAAAATCATCTGACCACGTATACACAGTGCCTACATGGCACCGTTTTTTTAAAAATTTTTATTTATTTATTTTTGGCTGTGTTGGGTCTTCGTTTCTGTGCGAGGGCTTTCTCTAGTTGCGGCGAGCGGGGGCCACTCTTCATCGCGGTGCGCGGGCCTCTCACTGTCACGGCCTCTCCCTTTGTGGAGCACAGGCTCCAGATGCACAGTCTCAGTAGTTGTGGCTCATGGGCTTAGTTGCTCCGTGGCATGTGGGATCTTCCCAGACCACGGCTCGAACCCGTGTCCCCTGCATTGGCAGGCAGATTCTTAACCACTGCGCCACCAGGGAAGCCCCACAGCACCGTTTTTATTGTTGTGTGAATGAATGAAAAAATGAATCTTATGTGTTACACCTTTGAAAGCAACGCAATGCTTCTGATCTTAACGAACAATCGTTTTCATACCCTGGTGAGTTAATTTTTAAATTAAAAAATCCATTACAGAGATATGAGAAGTAATTGCAGCAACTGACCCAAGACTGTATCCTGGACTGGAGAGAAAAATGCTAGAAAGAGTGCTAGCAGTGCAGGTGACAGAATTGGAAGAGCAGTGATGGATTTAGATAAAGTTTTTTTATCTATATAATTTATGAAGTCGAGAATTGAACTGTGAGGCTTATTCTAAGATATGATGCCCAGAATATCAAGAATGCTTTTAAATGGTGATTCTCAGTAGCAAACAGATACACAGTTTATGTGAGGGTGTTAGCAGGTGAAGAGACCTGTCTCTTCAAGAAGGTGGGGATCAGAATGCCCTTGTTTTACTCTAGTAAGGTTGCCACCTGACCTGTCCGGGACTTGGTCCTGGTTCTCTCAGCTCCTGGCCAGGTCGAGGAGGAGTGTCGGTGAGCAGGGGTGACCCCTGAGAGCAGCATGGGTTGGTGGCCCCTTGACTCTGATAGGAACCGAACCGTCTCCTGTTGTTTCTGAGCGATTTCTCCACGGGTGACCGGGTGCAGCAGTGATTATTCGTGATGTTGATCCTGGGGCAGGATGTTGTCTGAAAGATCTAGATTTGCAGTTTGTCAAGAGAAAACGGGGAGGGGTGTTGGTAGAAGATGGCCCTTTGAGAAATGGAACAGGCAGTGTGTTTTCGCTTGGTTATAATTGAGGAAGAGCACCAAGAGAAAGAATTTGTGACACAGGAAGAAAAGTACAGTTTATACTTTCTCGATAGCATTAGCTCTGCTTCGGTGATCATCTTTTCACATAGATTGAAGTGTGTTATTCATACAAGCGATTGGGCGCGTGGGGTGTGTCGTGGGCAGGTCACTAGGCCAGCGTGGGCGGGTGATTTCATGCAAGGAAACCTCTGCTTTGTGTCTTTTAGAATGTCGTTCTTTCGGGGGGCTCGACGATGTTCAGGGACTTTGGACGTCGCCTGCAGAGAGACTTAAAAAGGGTGGTGGACGCCAGACTGAGACTCAGCGAGGAGCTCAGTGGCGGCAGAATAAAGGTGAGGCCCCTCGCCAGCGCAGGCCGGCGGGCGTGCCCGTCTGGGCAGCGAGGGAGAAGCGCAAGTTGCAGCCACCCTCAGCCCCCGTGTGAAGTGACATTCAGAGGTTTGTCAGCTGGACTCAGCCCAGGTGTGCGGTCAGGGCGGGTACGGAGCCCAGGTGTGCGGTCAGGGCGGGTACGGAGCCCAGGTGTGCGGTCAGGGCGGGTACGGAGCCCAGGTGTGCGGTCAGGGCGGGTACGGAGCCCAGGTGTGCGGTCAGGGCGGGTACGGAGCCCAGGTGTGCGGTCAGGGCGGGTACGGAGCTCGTGAGGCCGCTGTGCAGCTTTACCCTGCCCGCCGACCCACGCACACCAGCAGTTTCCTTTGTGTAAGAGGTCAGGTGTGTAGTGTAATGACCAGCATCCCAAGGAGATGGGTCAGTTTACAGCGAGGAACTTCAACGTTCTTTGGGAACATTCTCATTAAACTCAGATAACTAACACGAGCAGGGCGTTCATGCTGTGTTCCTCCAAGGTAATAATTCTTAACCAGCTGGTGAATTTACTCAGTTTACCCAAGCAAGCTTGGGCTTTGGTGTGGGGTGAAGGGGAGCTAACCTGTGTGTCCTCACCTAGTGGGATCACACTGTTGCCAAAGTGTAATTTTTATAGTAATTTTGGGACACTTAGTGTTATTTGGAATTATCTCTAAATGCTAAAACATCTAATTTGTTCAGTTTAAAAAAAGCAGTTGGGTTATTTGCTTGGATATTTTACTTTTTAAAATGCCTTTAGATAGAGGTAACCTGCCCTTGACTTGTGTGCTTTGTTCTTTGCACCTTCTGGGGCTGGGCC
>NW_020172629.1:690318-718984 GCF_003031525.2 Neophocaena asiaeorientalis asiaeorientalis
GGCAGCAGGAGCTGCTGAGAACCTTCCTTTCAGGGCGGAGTGCAGAGGTGCTTGAACCTGAGGGCAGGGCTTGCGGGATGGGAGGAGGCCCTCAGAGTGGAGCCCCGTCCAGTGGGTGGAAGGGCGTCAGGGTGTGGAAGGGCATCTGCACAGGTGAGTCAGCACACATCACTTCCCCTTCCAGCCCAAGCCCGTGGAGGTCCAGGTGATAACACATCATATGCAGCGCTATGCGGTGTGGTTCGGAGGCTCGATGCTGGCCTCAACTGTAAGTCCTTTTCTAGATTGTGCTGTCTTTTCATCTCTGTGTTCTCTGCTGAGTTTGAATAAATACTGTCTTTTGGAGGTTAAATTATGTGTGTTCTAATTGTGTGTGGCTCTAAACAGCTGCACGTTTAATTCTGAGATAGAAGAAATAACTTTAACGACCATTTAAACTGCACAGCTAATTCGTAAGCATCCTTGCCAATTAGGGGTTACAGAGAATATGGATAAGAGAATCCAAAAATAACCTAAAACATCTTGCATTAATCATTAGTTCCAGTGACTTTTCAGAGTAATTACTACTTTCTTGCCTCAAATTTGGGACTAGCTAACAAACTGCTGATTTAGGGCGAGCACGTAGTTGTTCCTAAATAGAAGCTGAATAAGTTTGGAAAAAATGGAATAAGCTCCCGCTTTGAAGAGGTCAGAATCTGTGACAGAGGCCATCGGGGAGAGGATGGAGGTTTGGGGTGATTTGCTTGGTCGTTGACTTGGTTTCATTTCCCTTCTGGAGCATTTATGCTCCTTCTGCTGGTTGCCTCTCGCAGCCGGAGTTCTTCCAGGTCTGTCACACCAAGAAGGGCTACGAGGAGTACGGCCCCAGCATCTGCCGCCACAACCCCGTCTTTGGAGTCATGTCTTAGTGGCGGCTTTGACACCGCCCTTCCAGTGGTGTCGCGGCAGGTGCGCAAGTGTCCTTCAGACCCGGAGGAGACCGGCTCCTGTACATAGCGCGCGTGCCGTGGTGCCGGGCAGCCCAGCAAAGCCATCTCCGCGCCTGGCCTCCCCCCGCCCCCCCGCCCCGCTCTCCTCTCCACCCGAGCTTCGAGTCCACAGATCCAATTCCGGAGGAATTCAGCTGCGACTCTCAGATTTGTTACAGAAAACCCTAGAACACGGCGCAAAATAGCTCCCCATCCAGGGCAGAGTATGGGGCTCTCGACCCTTTTCCTCCCAGACTATTTTTGTAAATAAAATGTTATAAACTTGAAATACAAATTGATGTTTATATTTCCTATCATTTTGTATTTTACGGTATTTGGTACAACTGGCTGATCCCGAGCACGAGTAGATGTCGATGTCATGGAGTGTTGTCATAAAACGTTTTTAATTGTGAGGCATGTTCTGATGTGTGTGTAGGCAAACAAAATAAAGCAGAGCACACTTTTCTGGTCACGTGTTTGCTAGGAAATGGTTATGCTTTATTGGAGGATGGGGAGGTTAAACACTAAGCAGTGTTGTGTGACAATTAGTATAGACAACGTATCCTTTCATTGTCTTGTTTGAACTTTTCTGGAATTGTTTTATAGAAGATGCCGGTTTGCTGTTGGTGAATGTTCGATGAAATACTACCTTGCACCATTGTAATAAAAGCAGTTAGACTCTTTATAAAGATCTCCTCTTGTGCTGTAGTGGTCTTTTGGTTTTCCCCTTTGTGCCTGAACTTCTTTCAAAGAATACTGAAATTTGTTTCACGTCTGTGGAGGCTCTGATGATTGACACCAAGTTTTGGAGAGGAAGTTTCCTAAAGTGATGTATATTGCCTGTCCTGCAGTGACCACTTGGCCGCCGGAAGTGGTGTGGATGGGCCTGTGAGCGTCGGGGGCCGGGTGGAGGGATGCGCCTCGTGGTTCCCACCGCCCCTTCCTGGGAATTCAGAATTCATGGCTTTAAGCTTTGAGTAGCTACTCTGACATCTGCTGAGTGGATTGCTGGCTTGAAAGGTAATTTCCTAAATTAGGAGATTTAGTTTTACCCCATTCTTCATATAATACTTAGGTTACTTTTTAAACTATTATTTACGGTATTTCTTCGAGGTCATGAAGTATGTTTTATTCTCTGAAAATTTGCCTTTGTAAAGAAACATTTGGTTTTACTTTTTTTTTTTTTTTTTTTTTTTTTTTTTGACCCCTGCATCGGCAGGCGGACTCTCAACCACTGCGCCACCAGGGAAGCCCGGTTTTACTTTTTAAGGTTAAGAAGTTTGGGGTGATAAAGGAATCTTTCCGCTCAGTGTTGTGAAATCGGTTTTCCTGGGCCGTAGGCAGGCCCTGCCACTTGCACCTGATGCTCAGCAACCCCGGGCCCTCCAGCTCCTCGGTGGAGAGTCTCAGGCCACTTGGTTCTTCCTTTGTCCAAACTCTGCTTTCGACCCCACTGGGGTCTGCCCTGCTCAGGGCCCCGGGGCCGGGTTGCTTCCTCCTGGTATTCCAGCCCCTGTATCCCAACTCTCCCAACTCTCATGCAGGCGCCCTGTGCACCCTGCGTGTTGGCAGGAGTCACCTCCCCTAACACCGCTTCCGCCGCCTTCCTCTTCTGTTCAGGAACCGTGGGGCCCTCGGGGCCCCTCCTGTCTCCCGTCTTGGTGGGCATCTTCCCACTGGGGTCCTTTGCCTCCCCAGCTTCACCGTCTCTGCGCTTCTCACAGAGAACGCACCGTTTCTGCCTCTGCTTGGTCCCCCCTTGCTTTGATTGGCCAGGTGCCTTGCTGGCAGGTGCATTTCCCCCAAACTCCTAGAGCAATGAGCTCCTGTGGGCCATTGCCGGCCCCGGGCTTCAGAGGGGTTGTGCCCACTTCCTGTTTTAGCTGCCCCTCAAATGACCCTGTGTCAGGAGCCCAGTATCACCCACGTCGGCTAAGCTAGAACTACTGTAACCCGTCCTTCAACCACAGAACTTGTAAAGCTCCCGTTGCCCTTGTTTGGGACAAGATTATCTTTGAGAATGTACTTTTGTTTCTCGTCTTACAGAATCTTCATCAGAGCATTTTGTTTTAACATAACATTGGTGGGACAGAGTCATACATGAGAACGTGACTGGTGTGATGAGGGGCCCTCAACTCCGGCCAAGACCCCTCCCAGATCACATGCATCAGGATGCAGGGAGTGGGAGGGAACAAGGAAGGCATTCATTTTTCACTTTCTGTTTTTAAGCCCCGTAGGTGATGCCCGTCTGTAGCTGGGGCTGAAAACCCTGGTGAGCAGAGGAAGGACTTTTGAATCTGAAAGATCTGAATCTAAATTCTGGCTGTTCCTTATGCAGATGGTTTCTCTTCTGTTTCCTCATCTAGCTGAGAATTGCAGTGGCCTCGTTGCTGTTAGTAGATTGGAGTTTAATTTTTTTGGTTTTTTTCAATAAACCTGCCAGATACTGTGTGTAGAAATGGGATGTGATTCTGCAATGTGCATTGGTCGTTCTAGAAGGAGGAAAAATGCTTAGAGTTGTTAGCAATTTTAAGAAAATCTACACATACCTCTTCTTCAGATTGAATTAGCACTAGATCATAATGTAGCAATGAGTTAAGTATTAATGGAGTCGATGGGTAAAATCAACCTTCTATGATGCCTTATAACTCTCAGCGAACAGTTTTCTATAAAAAATTTCAACCAATGCACACTTTAACAAAACATTCTAAAATTACAAGTCAGTAGTTTTTACAACTATTAAACCTATAGATATGACAAGAAGTCACTTTACCCCATTTGACAGATGTAAACATAACTTTATGATGATAAGAATATAACAGGAACACCTTACTTAAGGAAAACCTGGTTAACTGGTGTGTATCTGCCAACGTTCCCTTTCTAACAAGATGCAGTGGCTGGCTCTGGGTTGCTCTTTACAACCCACCTGTGGGAACAGCCTCTCAGTTTTTGCAGAGGGAGCATTATCACCTCCTCCTGAGGGCTTCCACTTCTGCTTTTATTAATTTTCTAGCCAAGACTGGATCAAAGAACATGAGGCTTATGATTTTTTTCCTAAATGTGTGAGGGGTAGGGGAAGAACACAGGAGAGGGAAGTTCAAGATACCAGTGCGGAGGCTTCCCTGGTGGCACAGTGGTTAAGAATCCACCTGCCAATGCAGGGGACATGGGTTCGAGCCCTGGTCTGGGAAGATCCCACATGCCGCGGAGCAGCTGAGCCCATGCGCCACAACTACTGAACCTGTGCTCTAGAGCCCATGAACCACAACTAATGAGCCCACGTGACACAACTACTGAAGCCCACGCACCTAGAGCTCGTGCTCCACAACAAGAGAAGTCACTGCGATGAGAAGCCCGCACACCGCAATGAAGAGTAGCCCCTGCTCACCGCAACTGGAGGAAGCCCACGTGCAGCAGCGAAGACCCAATGCAACCAAAAAAGATACCAATGGGGGAGGGGTAGGTAACTCCTTGATCAAGGTCCTTGCAGAGGTGGGAGATGATGTGGTCCAGAGTTGAGGGGAGGAAAAGCCCAGGATGCACCCGATCCTTCTAGTGGAACAAATCCACAGGGCAGGCAGGGGACGCCCTTCACTGGAACTTCCATGGAGCCCGGCCGGAAGAGGCAGGAAGCAGCGAGTTGGCTTCCTTAGGGGTGGGGTTTATGCTGGGCAAGTGTGGCGACAGGGCAGGTGTCCTGGGACTTCTCTGTCCTTGAAGTCTATGAAGTCCGGGTGGGTGGGGAGTAAAGGGAAGGGAGTATTGAAGGTCCTGAGTTTCAAGGTCAGGGGGGTGGGCTCCTAGGGAAGATGTAAGTGTTTAAGATTTCAGAGGTAGAGCACTTCCCAGTGAGAACAGGATCACTGAAGTGAGTGGTCATGGTGTAGAGGCCGTCGGAAATGGGAGAGATGAGGGAATTTTGAGATGAGCGTGTTGGATAGATTGGTGCGTGCTGGCATCATCCAGGTGGGGTGGGGCCTTGGAGATGAGAGCAAGATTGTGACCCAGTCTCCAAAGTCCCGAGTCCGTTTGGGTTGTGGCCCCGAGCTGAGCACAGTGTGTGGGGAACTTGGCCAAGTGCTGACTGCACGTGACCTTATTTAATCTTAGCAGCCTGTGAAGTTGGCATTACTATTATTCCCCCATTTTCCAGGTTAGAAACTGTGGCTCAAAGAGATTTAATCACATGCTCGAGACCACACAGTTAGGAAGCAGAGAAGTCATTATTTGATCTAAAGTATGCATTCACTTGAAATCATGCCATTTGCAGCAACATGGATGGACCTAGAGATCATCATACTAAGTGAAGTAAGAGGAAGACGACTATCACGTGATACCACTCATACGCGGAGACTAAAGATACGATGCAAGTGAACTGATTTACAAAATAGAAACAGACTCACAGAAAACAAATTTATGATTACCAAAGGGGAAGGGGTGGGGAGGGATCAGTTAGGAGTTTGGGATGAACAGAGGCTCACTACTCCTGGCTCTGTGCTGGGAGCTGCTGCTGTATGACCAGCGTGAGGATGCCTCAGTTTTGGCTGTGCGTCTTCCATAGACATGCTTTAGTTGAACACACTGGGATCTGAAAGTTCCCCTTTGGTATCACGGTGTTATTTCAAGGGGAGGTTGGTGCACAGCATCCTGAAGGGATTAGCCCCAGTAGGGGTTTCTTTCCCTGAGTGCTCTCGCCCTCGGCTCCAGCATCATCGATGTGTGAAGCCTTCTTGGACCTTCCCCACCGAGTCAGCCTCTTCTTACCCACGCACCAGCTATGCCCTCTGTCCCTCACCTGGCTGAGGTTCTGGAAAACGGGACTGATTTTTGTGCCCCCAGGACCTTCGCAGTGCCCGGCACGTGGTGGGTGCCTGTTAAATATTGAATTAAATTTCTATTCACACGAAGACTCCATCCCTGGTTTTTCCAGGCTGGGTATGCTGTATAGTGAGAAGTGTTGTGTGTTTGGGTATCCTTGGATGAAAGCTGGGTTTTGGGTGTCTGGGGTGTTACCCATCATGACTTTAAGACTTTTTAACGATATAACATGTATCTCTTGAATGGATAAAGAAGATGTGGTACATATATAAAATGGAATGTTAGCCATAATAATGAAATAATGCCATTTGTAGCGACATGGATGGACCTAGAGATTATCATACTAAGTGAAGTAAGGCAGACAGAGAAAGACGAATATCATATGATATCGCTTATATGTGGAATCTAAAAAAATGGTACACATGAACCTATTTACAAAATGGAAATAGAGTCACAGATGTAGAAAACAAACTTATGGGGGAAAGGGGGGAGGGATAAATTGAAAGATTAGATTCGACATATACACACTACTATATATAAAATAAATAACTGATAAGAACCTGCTGTATAGCACAGGGATCTCTATTCAATACTCTGTAATGACCTATATAGGAGTAGAATCTAAAAAAGAGTGGATACATGTATATGTATAACAGTCATTTTGCTGTGCACCTGAAACTAACACAACATTGTCAATAACTAGACTCCAATAAAAATTTTTTAAAAAGATAAAAAATAAAATTGTACACAACATCCTTCGCCCAATCTAGCTCTTATATCAAATAGATCAGTGGTCGCCTGGGAGAGGGTTGGGGGTGGGGAAGGTTAGGAGGAAATGTACCTACCAATAGGTACGGGGTTTCTTTCTGGGATGAGTAAAGTGTCCAAAGTTGATCCTAGTGAGGACTGTACAGCTCTTGGGATACACTAAAAGCCATTGAATTATACACACTAAGTAGGGGAATTCTGTAGCATGTTAAGAACTTAGTAGGTTTCTGAAAAAAAAATCTGGCTCTTAAGCCATGACTCCAGTAGGTGTTCCGTATACCTGACAGGTGGGTGTGCGATGCCGTAGCACACGTGTGTGAGAGGACCTCCCTCCGCTGTGTCACCGTCTGCAGTGTGGTCAGCGGGAGAGCCCAGCGGAAGAAATGACCCCGCAGGAATCTTGAAGACGTAAGTATATTTTATGGTAGCGATGGCCAGTTCATTCTCCAACTTAACTAATACGCCTAACGAGCTCTCGTGTGACTGCAGTACCGACAGTTTTGTGATGAATTCATTTTTTATGATCCCTGCCTTTTATCTCATTTGTAAAAAGTACGATTGTGGTGAACAGGCTTGTGAGGTTAATCAAGCATGTAGCTTATCTCAAACCGCAAGAGAGCGCCATTAAGAATATTTATCTGTTAAATAATTCTTTACTTGGTTGAAGACTATTTCATAATGTTTCTTTTAAAAGTAACTGTCACGCTTGTTAAATAGAAATATAAATTGATTGGCAAAATAATTGTGTGGGGTTCTAACTGGCAATTATATCAATTTCACTTGGTCGGATGGAAATAAATCTTGTTTAAAAGGAGGAAAAGACCTATCACTTGATATTGGTATCACGGAAGGATTTTTCTCCTGTTAAAATATTAGTTCTTTCTACCCTGTTATTATGTCTCAAAAGTAAGCAGCTGTTTATTCTCTGAAGATTAATTTCTCACGTTTTACCCACTTGTTTTTAGCTTGGGATGCTACAGGTTTTTTCTGGTTATGTGTGTGTGTGTACAATCATATAGAGATAAGTTAATAGTATTTGCTACTAAGAATTTCAAAGATTTTTGATTGATAAAAGAGGAATATACCTATACATTGTTAAAAATTAATAATTACAAACCCAAGAGTTTATGATGGCCAATAAAATTTAAATGATACAGCATTGGCTATATTTTCAATATTAAGGAGTCAGATCAGCTGTAGTAATTGACCAGAGCGCCATTTAAGTCACTCGTGGCTGGACTAGCACCTACTGCAGATACAGTTTTAATGGTTTCCCATCAGACACACTTTGGCCTGAGTAGTCTGTCCTCGTGCTTATAGCTAATTCGGCTGTGGTGGCCAGATGAGAACGAGTTCTGAGGGGTGCTTTTGGTGTCCCTTTTCACGGCAGTGTGGCTGAACTTGGCGACTGAGCAGAGAACGGGCCAGCTGAAATCCTGCCTCCAGACTCTGGCATTGCTGTTGGCTTGTTGCTGGTCCTTGTTAATATCAGTTCATTTCTTTCTCCTGCTCACCTACTGATGGGGGTTATGTGCTCCAGGGGAGCCAGTGGCTGCAGGATCCCACCTTACTGGACAACTCCGATGACTAGCGTTCCTGGAAAGATGAGCTAGGAGGGGATGGGGACATTGTCAAGGAAACCACAGGAGGCTGTGGTCCAGCTCTCACCGCACCCCTCAGACTGTAGTCTATAGAACCACACCCTCTGGGTTTGTGCGGTTGCCTCCGGTTTTTGTTTTTTTAAACTGGGAAAAGCCATCTTTTATCGAGTGCTTGCTGGGTTCTGGGTACTGTGCTAAGTCCCCGTTCCATCAACGCACGTTTGCTAAGTGCCTGTTAGCCCCAGGATGTGCCAGTCTGAGGTGGAGTTTCCTTTCCAGTGGGAGAGCTGTGCATTAAGCAGATAATCGCAGATTATCACAGACTGTGAAAGGGCCACGAGAGAAAGAAGTACGGGGTGCGCTGAGACACACCACAGGGCCCCTGGGTGGCGTCGCAGCTTCCCGAGCAAGTGACACCCAGCTGAGACCACGAGAGACGCCAGCCGGGTGGAGGTGTGGGGAAGCAGCCAGAAGGGGCTGATACGGCAATGAAATGCCTCACTAACACACAGGCCCGGTATGGATGGAGTAGAGGCATCCAAGGTGGGGCTGGGTGCAGAACTCGGTCTTTCTCTGGAGAGCAAAGTCCTCAGGCACGTGAAACAATTTTAAACATAAGCGTGGATGATCAGGTTGGTACAGCCGTGCCTGGAAGTTTCAGCCAAGAGCTGTAGCTTTTCTCTAGAGTCTGAGCAGACGTGGAAGAAAAGAGGAGAGTCAGCCAGACGCGAGGGCTGCTCTGGAGTGTTCTCTTGGGAAAGTTGTCTCGTGAGACCAGATGGTCTGGCAGAGGCAGCCAGGGAAGACCGGCAGAAAGTTCGAGCCTTACCCTGTAGAATAGTGGGCAAAAGGAATCAGAGCAGCCAGCTCCTACGATCTTCAGATGAAGGTGGGGAATGGGTTTTGGGGGTTTTAGTGTAATAGAATATACGGCCAGTGGATGCAGTTAGTTTTCAGTTTTAAAACTGAAAGACAATTGCTCCTGCAGAATTTAGAAGTAGTAGGTGTTTTTCACTCTTCTTAGCTCTGTGCTTTCTTCTGTAGAAAAAGAGCTCCTATGATTTGTCCATAATCAGTGGTATTTGAGAGCTATTACAGAAGGACTTATGATACATACAGCACAGTGTAGAAAAAGTGCTCTAAATAGTAATTAGAAATAAGCTATCAAGAGAAATGTTTGTGAGCTATAAAGGTACAAATGACTGGTATTTTCCACTGACATGACTCATCTTAATTACAATGGTATACTGAACTTGCATTTCTGATTATGCAGTCATTTTCTTGAGCTGAATTAGTATGTTTTAACATTTACGCATTCGCTCTTAGTCTATGATAAATTACACGTTATAGGTAATCAAAACATCATTGCGCGATGTCATTACAGTGCTCTGAGTGAGAGTTTAAGAAGGTTGTTACAATAGTATATGTAACTTCAATGTCCCCTACTGGCAAAGATGAATAGCAATACGAACTTTCTGGTTGATATGCCGTTCATGTCCGGGTTGATTTACAGTTGAGTAACTTTTAAAGAGCTGACAGCACTTGTGCTGAGCCTTTATGAACAGTGTCCCTTCCAAGGAGGAAGCCATCCTCTGTAATTTGGTGGTGATCACTAAACCACTCATAATAATATGTGTACTAAGTTTGTCGTTTAAGTGCCCTGAGAAGTTGTTATATTCATGACATAGTAAGGTAGGTGCCTGGTTTCACAATGTCACATTAGGAAATCAGCTACATGAAAACGGAATAATGATGTCGATAGGGCTTAAAAACCACACCTGGGGATAGTTTTTCAGGATTTTGTTTTTTCTTAAAAAAAAGAAAAAATCACTGATACATTCACACAAAGGGATATACATTTTTGAGCGTATATATTTTTTCTTAAATCTTAAACTCTACCATTCCAGTGGACTGCTCTAGAAAGCCTTGGGGCTGTAAATACTGGATGTCTGCTTATTCAGTTCCTTAGCCAAGGGGGATGCTTGTTGCCGGTGTGAATAGAATGGGAAGGGGATTTGGTGTTCCTTCCCCAACATCAGAGATGGGTTTGTAGGGATGAGAGTTACAGACCTTTAGACCAAGCAGTTCGCCTCTCCCCGCCCTCCCCACGACCAGTCCTCTTGACCACGTGGGATGAGAAGTGACTGATGATGAGCAGAATTCTGGTCTGTGTCCGCCGCACAGAGTCGGGCTTGCTGGATGACACAGGACGTGAACCAGAGACCCCATGGAGACCAACAAAAATTACTCAGGCCTGCTCACAAGTGAACTGTGGCTTAATACCAAGGAACTGCTTCCGATGTGCTTGTTATAGCAGAGAGATGAAAAACAAGTTCCAAGCTCAGATATATTTAGGAAACCTTGTGTTAAAGAAAGCACATTTCTTTTTTCTTTTTTTTTAGAAAGCATCTTTCTTTACTCAGTTGACGAGAATTTTTGATATGCTGGGATGCGTCGTGTCCTTCTGAGCACAATGTAGTGCACTGCGTTCCGTGTCTACACCCTGGCCTCCAAAACAGGAACACCTCTCGGCACCAGTGGTCCAGAGGACAGAGTCTGGGGAATCCGTCCTACTGGGATCCCCCAGGGAGAGCCGCCTTCGGATCGGGTTGTCGGAGGAGGGCCCTCTCTCATCTTGCTCTTGGTAGACTGAGGGAAATTGAGGTTTCTAAAAAGGATTTTTTTGTTTTTACTTTGGAATAATTACTTTTATTTTACTGTGAACTGAAGAGAAATGATAATTGTGCTTCTGATGGTCATTGGTGATAAAAAAATTTAAGGAAAATTGAAGTTACAGAAAGTATTTCGGTATTTTGCAGAAAGATTGTAATTAAGAAAATGGGCTGTTTGGCATTGCTTTCCGTAATTTTTCATTTCTTATGCTCTCATTCATCATCTGAGAGGATGCACGCGTTCAGTGTGTTACAGTCTGCAGGCTGCATTTATGCAGTTTTTCTGCAAGGACCTAATTCCTATCCATTGGAGTTTGATTTCAAATATGAACAAAATCCCTGACAGGAAAAGATTGAGAGATGCCAGGGGTTGCTACAGTGCTAACTGGGGTGGGGGTGGGGGATTGATAGTGTGCTGGTCACTGGGACAACAATTTTTATTTTTTAGGGAAAACAGATTCCTTTTAACGAGTATGATAAAAGTAAGAATGATATGATGTTATGCTGACATCCTTTGTTCTTGAGTGAGAACCCCCAGTTTTCTTTAATCTCCAGTCACAATTGTGTGCTTTGGGGAATATTCTTTTTTCTTCGGGGGGGTGTGGATATTCTTAAAGAGGAAAATAATTTTTATTCATTTTAATAGTTTTAGTGGGCATCCTATTTGTGGTTAGGGCAAAGAGTTTCTAAAGGTCATTTACTTTCAGACGTTTTTGGTTCAGAACTTTGGAGACTGTGGTCAGCCTTCCATCGCGTGGGCTCTGCCCGTTCGTTATCCAGGGGGGACTGTGATTGTCCCCCTGCCCTGCCCTCCGGCTGTTTTTCATGGCAGCACCTCTTCTAGAGAACGTAGAGGAAAATTAAAGATGAAAACGGCTTTCCTTTTAGTTGTGGGAAAAATAATTGGTGGTAAAGAAGATAAAACTTTGTTGTATGGAAATAAATGAAGAACCACATAAGTAAGAGGCTGCTTACTCAGCGCTGGTGGAGCGCAGGGGTCCATCCAGGGGAAGGGGGCTCCGGGGCGCCCTGGTGGAGGCTATGGGCGCGGGGGACCTAGGGCGGCCAGCTTCCCCACGTGATTGGTTAGGGGAGCATGTTGGGTTTTCCCCAGTTGGTCCTCAGCTGGAAGTGGGGTCAGAAATGAGGGAAGCTGTCCGTTGTTGATAGAGTCCTGGCTGTCTTGGGCTGGCTGCTGCTCGTACGGTTTGGCTTCCAGGGCTGCTGATGCTTGTCGATGAAAAATTAATCAGTCGATCTAAGAAAGAATTGGAAGATTTTATCTGAGCCAAATTTGAGGATGATAACCCGGGAAGAGCATCTCAGAAAGCTCTGAGAACTGTTCTGCCCTTTACAAGTTACGGCATAGTTATAGAAGCGTTTTCTTGAGACAGAGCAGAGTGTACATTAAATGATGTATTATCGACAGCCTGCGTAATCCAGATCTAAGTGCCGTCGCGGGGGGTCACGTGACCCTTACGAGCTCAAGGAGGAACGTTCTCTTTTCAGGGGTTGTCTTGATGCTGGGAGGGTGTGGCTCTTTTTGGCTGAGCAGGTATTTCTGCTGATGGGGGAGGTTTGATCCATGCACCATGCAGGTACACAGTGCACAGTGTGGGGATGGGTCCGAGGCAGGTTGTCACATGTGGTCTGGCTGCTGTCTGTTCATATATTTAGTCTCTCAATTGGAAAAATGAAATTTTGAGTGATGTGTGAATGATCCAGACTAGAGTTTTTTTTAAGTTTTTTCTTTTCTTTTTTTTTTTAAAGAATACATATGCTTTATTTGTTTAAATTTTTGGCTGGGCTGCTCGGTATGCGAGATCTTAGTTCCCCGACCAGGGATCGAACCCACGCCCCCTGCATTGGAAGCGCAGAGTCTTAACCACTGGGCCTCCAGGGAAGTCCCATCTACATTTTTCCATTCCCCAAAGCACAAAAGCCCCAACCCTGAGTCTACGCTGCTGTGCTGCTGTCACTTTATTTCAATAAAACCTTTGAAGTATTTCTACCACCGAATACATTTTTCCTTAGAAGACTTCAAGTGATGGTGAAAAGAACCTCAGATGTAGCTGCTGTGCCAGTGTTCTGGTCCCTGCTCTGTTCCTGCTGTGCTGTGTGGTCCCTGTGAGTCCCTGGGCCTCCAGTGGCCTTGGCGTGGATATTATGAGGTCCCACGACACTCTCTGGGGTGTTGTGAAGATACAGTGAAGCCCTGGAAACAGTTGAGGAGACCTGTATCAGTTTCCCAGAGCTGCAGTAACAAAGTACCACAAACGGGGGCTTAAAGCAACAGAAATTCACTGTCTCACGGTCTGGAGGCCGGAAGTCCGAGATCAGGGTGTTGGCAGGGCCGTACTTGTGGCAGCAGAACTCTGGTCTCCATGGCCTGCTCCCTCTGTGCGCGTCTGGGTCCACCTTTTCCCTGTTTTTAAGGACACCTCAAAACTACTTATTTCCTGGGACTTCCCTGGTGGTGCAGTGGTTAAGACTCTACGCTCCCACTGTAGCAGGCACAGGTTCGATCCCTAGTTGGGGAACTAAGATCCTGCATGCCGCATGGCGTGGCCCAAAAAACTGAAAAACACAAAGCTACTTATTTCCAAATAAGGTCACGTTCTGAGGTACTGTGGGTTAGGACTACGACATATGGGTTTGTGGGGAGGCCATTCAGTGCACAACGAGACCCCTGAACACACAGGCCTTGGGTTCCTTGGAGCTGATAGGTATCCACAGTGCTCCTGGGGTCTCAGTGGGCAGCTGTGAGCTTGGTACCCAATCAGTTTCCTCACCTGTAAGAGGAGGGTCGTGATGCATACCTCGTGTGGTTGGAAGGATTAAAAGAGGGAATACATGGAAAGGAAAGGGCTCAGCACAATTCCTGGAACAGAATAGCTGTTAGAAATGTAACCAGGGACTTCCCTGGTGGTCCAATGGTAAAGAATCTGCCTTACAATGCACGGGTCGCGGATTCGATCCCTGGTCAGGGAACTAAGATCCCACATGCTGCGGGGCAACTAAGGCCGCGCGCCACAACTACTGAGCTCGTGGGCCTCAGTGAGAGAGCCCACGTGCTGCAAACTACAGAGCCAAAGTGCCCTGGAGCCTGCGAGCCACAACTGGAGAAGAGAAAACCCGCACGCCACAACTAGAGAGAAGCCTGCGCACCACGAGGAAAGACCCCGTTCGCCTCAATGAAGATCCTGCATGCCGTGACTAAGACCTGACGCAGCCAAAAATAAATAAATAAATAATAAATAAATGTAAAAAACAAATGCAGGGATCTGCATGAGGAGAAAGGGAACAGTGTGTCTCTCACTAAGGGATTGGGTGTCCAGGTTCAGGGGAGAACCTGCTTCTTTCAGCCTGCGTTCTCAGCCAGTCTGACTTTTGCAGACATGGAAGGCCCAGCTCAGGGCTCGCTTTTCCTCGAAGCAGTTGGCAATCTTCCTGTGTTCCTTTGGCCCAAGGACTTACTGCTCCCCGATGCCCGCGGCTCTGTTCCTGAGGGCAGGGCCTCGCTGAGGCTCTTCTCTGCACACTGGACTCCGCGTCTCATCACCAGGCCCCTCGCTGACTGGTGGCAGGACTGCTGTGCAAAAATTATTCAGAATTTCAGGACGGCAGGCGTAGGTCTTTCTGCCTGGGTGAGGAGTCCTGTGTGATCACAGGACTGTGTGGCTGTTTGTCCACGAAGCCACCAGAGTTTCCCAGGAAGAGGCATTCAAAGGACCACTGACATGCCGGGAAGCAGAGGCGCGCAGGAGGGAGAGGCGGCTGGATGTTGTGAGGACCGCCCACCTCGCAGGGGCCACCGCTGGAGGGGGAACCCCTCCCTGGAGGGAGAGGACGCTGCTGTTAACACCCCGACTTCCTCCCGGTCCTTCGTTAAGGATGCCTCTTATTACAAGGCTGTGTCCCCCCGGAGGAGCAGGTGGTGAGACAGCTCAGGGATGGACCTGCCGCGGGGGGGGCGGGCGTGGTATTTATTGATTCATGAGTCTTCTTATAAAGCAGAGGAGAAAAGAAACAGTTATGTGCCAGAAAACACATTTTGATTTCTTAAGGGCATCCATTAAACTTTTACACTTGAATAGTAAATTAGAGCAGCCGCAGGGCTGCCTGGAAGGGCCTTCTGCTTTTCCCACCCGCGCGTTGCTGTGGTGTCCTTGAGTTCAGGGTTTAGGGGGAAGCTTGAGCGTGGTGGGCAACCGTGTGGCTTGTGGCTCAGCCCTGGGACAGAACAAGGACACTCCTATTGGTGGACCAGTTTGCTTCTCCACCTGATCTCCTTCTCCTTCTGGTCAAGCACAAACTGATTACCCAGTTTAAACTTGTTGTTTGTGTCAGACAAGTAAGAAAGTGGAGAATTTAAAAATTTGCAGAAAGGTGTCATGGATATCATATGCTCAGCACAGTTGGCAGGGCCCCCGGTGGGCACAGACTGTGGGTACCGCTTCCAGAGGGAGTCTCCCCTTGAAGTGAAGCAAGCACAGGATCGTAAGAACAACCGTGTCCGCAGATTCATGCTCGAGTTTTTCTAAACTATTGATCAATTCAAACAACATCTATCTTTCACTTTCTCAAGCTTGTCCTTTTTTTCCCCCAAAGTGTATTCTATTAATAAATGTTAGAGGTTGGCCGAATTGAGGTTGTCCTTCAGAACTGATTATTCTCGTTTTCCATTTGCAAAGCATGTAGTTTACCTACAGATAGGATACATTGAAAACGAGATAAGTCATTTCAACAGAGTTAGGTTGGGAGGGAATTTTAAGAAATACCTGCATCAAAACTTGCTTCTGCTCTTGATACTTTCAAATGTAAATAATATTCAGCAGCAGAGAGCTTGAAGAATGATACATAGGTTTAGTATAGAATTCCTGAGGGAATGAGCAGGGGTTTGCGTACAAAATACAGCATCCCAGTGTTCCACTTTCCTGTGTATCAGGGTTTTAGTTACAGACCACAGAATGCAAGTTCATTATTTATTTATATTAATTATTTTTTAATTGAAGTACAATACTAGTTTCAGGTGTACAACACAGTGATTCAATATTTTTATAGAGTATACTCCACTTAAAATTATTATAAAATATGGGCTTCCCTGGTGGCGCAGTGGTTGAGAGTCCACCTGCCGATGCAGGGGACACGGGTTCATGCCCCGGTCCGGGAAGATCCCACATGCTGCGGAGCTGCTGGGCCCGTGAGCCATGGCCGCTGAGCCTGCGCGTCCGGAGCCTGTGCTCTGCAACGGGAGAGGCCTCAACAGTGAGAGGCCCAAGTACCGCAAAAAAATAAATAAATAAATTATAAAATAACGGCTGTACCAAGTTAGATTTTAAAAGAACGAGTGCTGGTGGCTTCAGAATATCCGGGAGGGCCAGAACACAATCATCAGGAGAAATGCCTGGAAGCCAACCAGAAATGCAGAAGCACTGGCCCAACCCACCATGTAGCTCCTGCCCTTGCTGCTACAGCCTGAAAAAAACACAAGCCTGCAACCCTGTGCTGCGCCAGATGACTTCTCAGGATGGGGCTCCTCCTTCCCATTGCTGCCTCCTGCCTGGGCAGACCCTGGTCCCATGCGGCACGCCAGCTGCAAGGCCATCTGGGAAAGGCCATCTGTGTCTGCCTGGGTGGACGCATCCTCTGGGGTAGACCTGTCATCTGGGGTAGACGTGTCCCCCTAGGTGGATGTCTCCTTCTGGGTAGACGTGTCCCCCAGGGTGGATGTTTCTTCCTGGGTGGATGTGTCCTCCTGGGTGGATGTCTCCTCCGGGGTAGACGCATGCCCCTAGGTGGATGCGTCCCCCTGGGTGGATGTGACCTCCTAGGTGGATGTGTCCCCCTGGGTGGACGTTTCTTCCTGGGTGGACGCGTCCCCCTGGGTGGACGCGTCCCCCTGGGTGGACGTGTCCTCCTGGGTGGATGTGTCCTCCTGGGTAGACGTGTCCTCTGGGGTGGACGTGTCCTCCTGGGTAGACGTGTCCTCCGGGGTGGACGTGTCCTCCTGGGTGAATGTGTCCCCCTGGGTGGACTTGTCCTCCTGGGTAGATGTGTCCTCCGGGGTGGACGTGTCCTCCTGGGTGGACGTGTCCCCCTGGGTGGACGTGTCCCCCTGGGTGAACGTGTCCCCCTGGGTGGACGTGTCCTCCTGGGTGGATGTGTCCTTCTGGGTGGACGTGTCCTCCTGGGTGGATGTGTCCTCCTGGGTGGATGTGTCCCCCTGGGTGGACGTGTCCTCCTGGGTAGATGTGTCCTCCGGGGTGGACGTGTCCTCCTGGGTGGATGTGTCCTCCTGGGTGGATGTGTCCCCCTGGGTGGACGTGTCCTCCTGGGTAGATGTGTTCTCCGGGGTGGACGTGTCCTCCTGGGTAGATGTGTCCTCTGGGGTGGACGTGTCCTCCTGGGTAGACGTGTCCTCCAGGGTGGACGTGTCCTCCTGGGTGGACATGTCCTGGGTGGGTGGCTCATGCTGCTGTGTCTGGGAGAAGGCAGTTGCAATGCCCAGTTCACTTCAGGCTTCCTCAGACTCCAGCTCTTTTTCTCCGTACATGTGTTACCAGTCTGATCCTAAATATGGTGATTTATTTCCTTCGTCGGTGCATCTGAACTCTGTCTCTGAAGCTGTTAAAATGAAAGCAAATTGAGTTCCTCTCCGGAAGCAGCACATATGTGGAAGAGGCTGAACTCAGGGACCAAAGAACTGAAAGAACAAGAGAAACGATTGTGTGGGAAGGACATGCTGGATCCTCTGTCTCCTTTGTCAGAAGATGCAAGGACATAGATTTGCTAGTTTCAAATTTGGTAAAGTTGTATTTTTAATAGGATCAAATTCTTTTAATCACTTTAGAAATGACAGTGTTATCCAGTAATGAAGAACTGGGAGCAGAAGCTCCCCAGGTCAGCTGAAGACAGAGGCTCGATTTTACTATTAGATTGGAACATGAGATGTACTAAGGATAAGAGCAGGGAAGAAACAGAAAGGAAGAATTTAAACTGCTCTTGTAGTAGCTCTATGACTACTTCTTCAGGGTGAATAATGATTCCCATCAGGCAAGTAAGAAAATATTCCCATTTCATGAATCTAATTATCTACAAACAAGATTTCAGGGGTAGAGGAGGTTGGTTAAAAATACTTAGTGTAGGGACTTCCCTGGCGGTCCAGTGGTTAAGACTTCGCCTTCCAATGCAGCGGGTGCGGGCTTGATTCCTGGTCGGGGAGCCAAGATCCCACATGCCTCGGGGCCAAAACACCAAAACATAAAACATAAGCAATACTGTAACAAATTCAATAAAGATTTAAAAAATGGTCCACATCAAAAAATCTTAAAAAAACCCCACAACTTAGTGTAGAAGCCTGTTTTCTTCCCCTTCATATCTTTATCAGTCTAATGTAAGAGTGGAGCTTTTATTTGTAAATAAAAGAATCTACTTACTTTGACTGCTTGTGAAAAAAACAGTAGTAGTTATCACTAGTAGTTTCAATACATAAGGTTTTATTTTTTCCTGTAGGCAGGCCCTCCATGGCTGGCATCACGATTTCCCTGAGGGCCTCGGGGACATGCTCCTCCAAACGTTCTGGCCTGCAGTCCCTAGACTGTGGCCCTGGTCCTCATAGCCCAAAGTAGTGGCTGGAGCGCCAGCTGACACACATGCTTTCCAGCCAGCAGGATGAAGAAAGTGGCTAGAAAGGGAGTGACTCCTCCCTCTTCAGGATATTTCACGGAAGCACCATCCAGCACTTTCTTGAACTTGATTGCGTGGCAATAACCACCTGCCAGCGACGGTGGTAAATGGAGTCGTGTGGCTGGGGGACAGTGGGCTCAGCTAAAACTCTGTTCCATGACTAAAAAATAGGAGAGTGGATGTTGGGCATTGATGAGCAGTCTCTGTCACAGCTGAGCTGAAGGATCAGTTTTTATAGATTTCTTTTTAAAAAGGGTGGACTGATGCTTCAAGGACAATAGGGCCTCCTCTCCTGGCCTAAGTGCTTCAGAGCTGCCCCTGCCCCGAGATCCCACATGTGTTGACATCAATCTCCATTTCCCAAGAGTCAGGTTGGTCGCTTCAAGGAGCACCGACGAGGTTTTCAGGCCTCTTTTCTTTGATCTTAGCCTAAGGAAATAGGACACTTTCCCGGAAGATGCTCGTTGCTGGCTTTTAATTCCCCATGAACACAGGCGATTCTGTCTTATTCGGCCCGTTGAGACTAGGAATGAGGTGATAGAAATAACAAGAAGAATCCTTCATTTTTATCTTATACTATCAGTCTCCTTCCTTATTCCCCTTTCCCTCTGCCTCTACTGTTTAAAGCAAATAAAACAAATTAAAACAAAGCGCCTGTGTGAGTCTCCCAGGGCTGCTGGCACAAACTATCACAAACTGGGTTGATTAAAGAACAGACATCTATTCTTTCCCAGTTCTGGAGGCTGGAAGTCCAAGATCAAGGTGTTGGCAGGGCCAGGCTCCCTCTTCTGGCTTCTGGTGGTGGCCATCGTCCTTGGCCTTTCTTGGGTCGCAGCTGCATCACTCCAGCCTCTGTCTCTGCCACCCCATGGCCACCTGCCCTCTGGTGTCTGTCTTCACATGGCTTTCTCCTGCATCTCTTCTCCTTTTCTTTTTCTTTTTTTTTTTTTTTTTTTTTTGCTGAGCTGTGCGGCTTGTGAGATCTTAGTTCCCCAGCCAGGGGTTGAACCCAGGGCCATGGCAAAGAAAGCACTGAGTCCTAACCACTGGACCACCAGGGAATTCCCTCTTCTCCCCTTCTTTTTTTTTTTTCTTTCTTTCTTTTTTATTGATGTATAGTTGACTTACAATATTATACAAGTTACAGGTGTACAATATAGGGATATACAATTTTTTTGGTCAATCCCAGACTCTCTATCCCTCCCCCTGACCCTTCCCCCCAGTAACCATAAGTTCTCTGAGTCTGCGAGTCTGTTTCTGTTTTGTAAATAAGTTCATTTGTATTATTATTTTTTTAGATTCTGCATATAAGTGATATCATATGATATGTCTATTTCTCTGTCTGACTTAATTCACTCAGTATGACAATCTCTAGGTCCATCCATGTTGCTGCCAATGGCATTATTTCATTCTTTTTAATGGCTGAGTAATATTCCATTGTATATATATATATAGTTGGTCACATCATTTGAAAATATTTTCTCCCAAACTGTGGGTTGTCTTTTCCTTTTGTTTATGGTTTCCTTTGCTGTGCAAAAACTTTGGAGTTTAATTAGGTCCCATTCATTTATTTTTGCTTTTACTTCCATTACTTGGGAGATGGATCAAAAAAGGTATTGCTGCGATTTATGTCAGAGAGTGTTCTGCCTGTGTTTTCCTCCAACAGTTTTATAGTGTCTGGTCTCACATTTAGGTCTTTAATCAATTTTGAGTTTACTTGTGTGTATGGGGTTAAAGAATGTTCTAATTTCATTGTTTTATATGTAGCTGTGCAGTTTTCCAGCACCATCTATAACTGAAGACATGAGAGATTCAGTTTCCTGTTGACCACATGAGAAATGAAGTCACTTATGTTACAGGGATGTGGGGAGAATCAAATAAGGGAACACGTAGAAGTGCTCTGTTGGCCGTCTGCACAATCACTGTTGTTATGATGGTGTCTAAAATTTTGCAGACGTCTGTGTAAAGGAGCATCATTCATGGAGCATTTGTTGACCAGAATAGTGGGTGGTAAGATATGGCTGCTGTTCTAAGCGTTTGCAATTCTGATGCAGAGACAAGACATCCACATGACATCGTAAATAACACAAGGTCATGTGTAAGTGCTGGAGGATGCTAGGGGTCAGGCGCTCCAGTCAGCCTGGGCTGAGCATCTGTGGCGATCTGCAAGGGTGACCTAATCATTCAGACCCAATGGGAGGGGTATCAGAGGACTCACCAGGAAGGCTGCGTGCACAGATTGGATCGAGAAGATTAGAACACGATGGAGGAGTGGGTAATCAGTTTCTCTGAAATTCTAATTAGGGGCCGCAATTGGGATCTGTAGTTTTTTCTTCTGTGCCGTCTTGACAAAACCAATTAAGTCTTATTGCATCTATACATCACCACATGTACAGGCCATAAGCAGGAGAAGGCCTATTTAACGTGTTGCCTTTTGGCTTTTAATGGAACATCCATTTATTCCTGTGTATTAAGCTCTTAGTGCGTATTGGATATTACCTTCCATTTTTCCGTCAAATCCCTCTCCCACTTCCCCTTTCTCAGGCATCAGGGAGGAGTCTCCTGTGACTTTAACAATGGTGAACGCGGGACCTCCAGGAAGTAGAGGAATGAACCAGGTGCTCACTAGACGTATGTTGGACCCTCCCAGAGCTTTCCGATTGAGTTATTAAATTCCTCAAGGTTTTAAAATTCTACAATCAAGCATCAGCTTTATTCCACAGTCTGTTAAGAAGTGGTCCCATTTACGAATATTACTCAGCCGTAAAAAGAATGAAATAATGCCATTTGCAGCTCCATGGATGGACTTTCTGATTGAGTTATTAAATTCCTCAAGGTTTTAAAATTCTACAGTCAAGCATCAACTTTATTAATTCCACAGTCTGTTAAGAAGTGGTCCCATTTAGGAATATTACTCAGCCATAAAAAAGAATGAAATAATGCCATTTGCAGCTCCATGGATGGACCTAGAGATGATCGTACTAAGTGAAGTAAGACAGAGAAAGACAAAAATCATACAATGCCGCTTATGTGTGGAATCTAAAATAAGACACAGATGAACTTATCTATGAAACAGAATCAGACTCACAGACATAGAGAACAGACTTGTGGTTGCCAAAGGGGAGAGGGGCTGGGGGAGGGATGGGGTGGGAGTTTGGCGTTAGCAGTTACAAACTATTATATAGAGAATGGATAAACAACAAGGTCCTACTGGACAGCACAGGGAGCTACATTCAATATCCTGTGATAAACCATAATGGAAAAGAATATAAAAATAGAATGTATATATATGTTTAACTGAATTACTTTGCTGTACAGCAGAAATTAGCAGAACATTGTAAATCAACTACACTTCAATAAAAAAAATAAACAAAGATGTCAGACCCAAAAGAAATGGTCCCATTGAGAACCTAATGGCGTAAGCCTTGTTCAAAGTGTACCCAAAGGCATTGGCAGATTAGATGAGCAGCCCTTTCTAAAACAGGGAAGGAAGAGTCATGGTACTTGTGATGGTTATTTTATGTGTCCACTTGGTTGGCCTCTGGTGCCCAGTTGTTTGGCCGAACACTAGTCTAGATGTTACCATGAAGGTGTTTTGTAGATGTGATTCACATCTACGATCAGCTGACATTAAAGAGATCACCCTCCCTGATGTGGTTGGGCTGCATCCCATCAACTGACGGCTTTACGAGCAAAAACTGAGGGTTTCTGGGGAAGAAGGAATTCTGCCGCAAGCCTGTTAACATAGACATCCTGCCTGAGTTTCCAGCTAGCCTGGCTGCCCTGCAGATTTCAGACTCAAGACTGTAACACCAACTCTTTCCTGACGTCCTAAATGGTCAGCCAACACTCTTAAGTTTCAGATGCGTGAAGTCCCTCCAATCATGTGAGCCAGTTCCTTAAAATAAATCCCTCTCTGGCCCCTGCCCTCACGTCCATGCACGTCTCCTATTGGACCTGCTATTGGAGCCCCGACTGACACACCTGACCTCCAACCCCCTCTCTTGGGCTCAGGGCATCCTGGGAAATTGCCGGCAATGCTTTCCTCCCGAGCCCGGACCCGGCCTTAGAATCACCCAGAGGATACTAGAGAGGGAACCTGTTTGCTTTTGTAATTCTAGGAGACATTCTCCATGGATGTTGACTAATAAATCAGTAATTGCTCTCGTATTAAGCACCAGTTAATTAAGTTTTCAGCTAATGTTTGTGGGCTTCTGATGCCACAGTACTCTGTTTAACAGTAAGGGATAAGAGATGGACAAGGTACAGAGCATGGAAAGATCTGGGCTGAGCTGGGAGCTCCTGGGGGCAGAGGCAAGGGAGTAGCCAGGGCAGGGAGGCATCGCCAGTTCCCATGACCTCCACCACCTGCTACCCTTGATAAACCGCAGATACGGGAGGGAGGCAAGGTAGGATGCATGATGGACAGAGGGAGGGGACCGCGTAGGCACCTGTGAGCTTGAAGCCAGAGAAGCCTGGGTTCACAGCGTCAGAGGACGCGCCCACCCCATCCCCCTTTTTAATGCTAGTGATCGTCAAATGACCTCTTCGAGCCAACTCGATATTTCATGATGGCAGTCACTGGGTGATGAGGGAGTCAAGTCTTTAAGCGGAAAGGACAGTGGGCCAAGGAGGGTGTAGAAAGCAGTGATCGCGTTGTGCTCTGGCGTGTGGGAGGCTGCGGAGGTTGGGGGGTCTGGCTGAAATAACAAACGATGCCTTTAATAAAGGAGGAGGAGCTTTGAAATGAATAGCAGCCCAAGATTGGAGATTAATTTTTTAAGTGTTTTCTAACACGAAAAATGTAGCAAATCAATTCCGACCATTAGGAATTCGTGAAGACCTTCTAAGAAGAGCTCATTGCCAAAGGCAGATAAGGGAATTCGTGGTGGCTCTGAAGGCCTGGATACATGTGTCTCCAGGCATTAAGGGAATTGGCTTGCTTGCCTTTTGAACCCAAGTCGTCATCTTTGAACTATCTCAGGGAACGTGCAGAGAAAGTCAATCTGGGTGAGGAAGCTGCATTCCCACCCCCACTGTGCCCTCACCCGGCCCAGCCCGGCGGCTCTGATGGGGCATCTAGGGGCGTGTGGTAACGGGCTGGGTCTGCATCCATCTGATGCTCCTGGGATGTGCTGACCTCCTGGATGGTGGCTACTGACCGCTGGCAGATGTGATGGGTCCACTGCAAACGTGGACAGGAAGCAAAGGACTCGGGAGCCTTGGACACACGGGGATCTCCTGGGACTGGAAAAAGTGAACAGTGGGTCTTGGATCATCACACATCGCAAACCAGGAACATTCGGACGGTGGGCTGCTAGCTCCTTTGGGGTTTTGGATCTAAAGCACAAACTCATGAAAATTCCCCCTTAATCTTTCTTTTCCTTAGTAATTTTTTTTTCATTTTTAAATAATATTTTTTATTGAAGTATAGTTGATTTACAATGTTGTGTTAATTTCTGCTGTACAGCAAAGTGACTCAGCTGTACATATATATATATATATATACATTCTTTTTCATATTCTTTTCCATGATGGTTTATCACAGGATATTGAACATAGTTCCCTGTGTTCTACAGTAGGACCTTGTTGTTTATCCATACTACTTATAATAGTTTGCATCTGCTAATCCCAACCTCACACTCCATCCTTCCCCCAGTCTCCTCCCCCTTCCCCTTAATCTTAAGTTGTTCAAGCACACCGTTTAAACACGGGTAAAGGACCTTGGCCTCTAGCTTTGATGTCCTCAGACCCCTTCCTCTTCAGCACAAATCCTGCTTCAGCTCCTGGACCCCTGACACTGATGCTGGTCCCTCGTCATGGCCATCTCTGCCTGATTCACCTTCCTTTGGGTTTACTGCTCAGCTCTCGAGCTGTATGTTAAGTGCCTTGATGGTTGCAATTGTACTCTACTTTGTAAAGTTCAATAGTAAGTAGTGACGATGGCCATAGGTAGCGTTTACAGTGTGCCAGGGCCAGACATGGATCCATTTAATCCTGTTATAAGTGAGGACAGGCCCTGCATGTATTGAATGTTTGCTGTGTGCCAGACACTGAACCAGGCCATTCACCGTAGTTTGATTATATCATCCTCAGATCTACCGAGGGCCTAGTGTGTTGTTTTTTTAAAAATTGAAGTAAAGTCGATTTGCAGTGTTTACAATGCTGTGTTAGTCTCAGGTGTACAGCAGAGTGATTCAGTTATACATATATATACACATACCAATTTTTTCAGATTCTTTTCCGTTATAGGTTATTACAAAATATTGAGTATAGTTCCCTGTGCTATACAGTAAGTCCTTGCTGTTTATCTATATAGTAGTCTGTGTATATGTTAATCCCAAACTCCTAATTTATTCCTCCCCCCCTTTCCCCTTTGGGAACCGTAAGTGTGGTTCTATTTCTGTTTTGTATATAGTTCACTTGTATCTTTTTTTTTTTTTTTAGATTCCACATCTGAGCGATATCATATGATATCTTTCTTTCTTTGTCTGGGCCTAGTGTTCTTATTCTCACGGGGGGCTGGGGGTGGGACCCCGTCAAGTAGGGAGCAAGTGGGGGAAGAGGAGGACTTAAATATACCAGGTCCTCGACCCGGAACCACAGACCGCCGGTCCCCAGGGACCTCCAGAACGGGAAGACCATGCATTGCTGTCGTGCGATCCCCTCAGTCTGAGGTACTTTGTTACGAGAGCCCTAGCAAACAAATACAGCATTCATGGTTCAGATGCTCAGAAACGCTGGTGCCTCCAAACCATGCCCAACAGCCTGTGTGCTGACTTTGACCACAGCAGCCTGTGATCCGTGGAGTCACATGCCAGGCTGCTTCGTAGAACCTTCCATGAACTTTCTCCTTGAATTGACCGGCGATCCTGGGGGTGGACGGTTCTCAATATCTGCCCAACTAGCTTGGAAAAGAGGGAGAAGACTAGGACTTTGCTTAAGCCTAGAACAAGTATCTTCCCTTGGATGTCATCTGATGCCTTTTATTAAAAATTTTTTTTTGACTTTATTTTTTAATATAATTTTAAAGGGTACACTCCATTTACAGTAATTACAAAATATTGGCTCTATTCCCCGTGTTGTACAATACATCCTCGTAGCCTGTCTTTCACTCAGTAGTTTGCATGTCCCACTCCCCTATCCCTCTGTTGCCCTTCCCCCCTTCCCTCTCCCCACTGGTAGCCACTAGTTTGTTCTCCATATCCGTGAGTCCTGCTGCTTTTTCTTTATATTCACTGGTTTGTTGTATTTTTTAGAGTCCACATATAAGTGATGTCATACAGTGTTTGTCTTTCTCTGTCTGACTTATTTCACGTAGCACAGCACCAATAATTAATAATAATGACATGGATTGGTTTAAGCACTTATACTCTGCCAGGCACGGTTCTAAATGCTTTCTGTGATCAGTTCCTCTAATTCTGACAAAACCTTGTGAATTGCTATTGTCATGGCCAAACAGAAGCATGAAGAGGCACTTCCTGACTAGTATATACTTTAATAAACAACGTTGATTTTAGTTTTTTGCACCTGAAAGGCCTTAAAGATTAGTATTTGGTTTTTGTTTTCACTATTCAGATAAAATAATTCAGGCCCTTATCTCCAAAATTTGTGGGAGGTTTGGCATCTCATTGATATTTTGATGATTTTGTGGGCTGAGGGGGATATGTACTCACATTTTTCCATGCATAGAAGTTGAAAATACTTATTTTAAAATTAGGGATGGTGATAGAAAGGAAGCTGGGTGGAGACAAATCAATTAAGAACTTGGAAGGCCAGCTCAAGTAATCTGCCGTATTCATATTCTTCAATACCTTGCCCCAGCAAAAACATAAGCTATGCTGTACGTAATGAGATACTGTTCACATTTGGATTAAGGGATGGGTTTGCCAGGAACCTGACTGGGGTGCTGATCTAGAATATATATTTAGACAATATTTAAGTAACTCAGAAACACAGTACCCGCTTCCCCATATCCTGACATAATGAACAAAATGTAAATTATTAGCCCCATTCATGCGATAATAGACTCATAAAACAATTCATTGCCGTCCACTCCAAATAGGGTAAAATGTTATATGACGCCCAAGGCATTTAATGAATGTCTTCTTTGGAATATAAAGAGATATAATATGTTTACTAATAGAAAAGTCATTTCTTTCCACCTTTGCTAAATATACACTGGTCGAATGTTAAAGGCTTGCCCTGGAGAGGCATCATAGTCCTGATTTTCTGGGCAGAACTTCATTTCTCTGTCTAGCTCTGTTTTACAGCGCACTGGGCTGGCCCCCAGCAGTGTCTGTGTTGATGTGCCCTCTTAACTCTCTTTCTGTACACCTTCCACATTCTGAGACCCCCCCATTGCTATTCCTCACATACCTGGCTTCCTAAAGCTGCTTTTGTGACCCTGAAGATTGCCCCAGTCAGCTTGCAAATGGGGTCACCAGAAAAAAACACAGGACACCCAGTTAAATGGAAATTTCTGATAAACAACAAATAATTTTTTAGCATAACTATGTCCCATGCAATATTTGCAGCACATTCCAAACATTGTATGGGACAAACTTACACTAAAAAGTTATTCATTGTTTACCTTAAACTGTTACATTTGGCAACTTTCCTTGCCCTGGTAGACCTCAGTAGTGATTTTGAGTAATTTCTTGGTAGAAAGGTGTGTGTGTGTATGTGTGTTTGTGGTGGAAGTGTATAAATGACTGCTTGGTTGGGTAAGTTAATCTTTGGTTTATAATTTAACAACAAAATCATCTCTTAGTGAAAACAAGAATATGAATGGTAAGCCCACTGTACAGAATGCTGTCCTGTACACATCGCTGGACACTTTGACGGTGCTTGTGAGAGGCGTGTCTCTTTTCCTTTATCAGTGAGCACACAAGAAGGTCAAGTGCCTGTTCTCCACATCCTGCTTCTCCAAACCATAGGAAGCTTTCTTTTGGTGCAATCCACTCATGCCTTCCATTAATTAGTACATAACGGTGTTTAAAAGACCTGAGCTGAAAATCTGGAGGCCAAGATTTCAATCCTGGATCCTCACTTATTAATTGTGTGAACCTCAGTGTATTTCTTTTTCTTTTCTTTTTTTTTTTTGCGGTATGCGGGCCTCTCACTGTTGTGGCCTCTCCCGTTGCGGAGCACAGGCTCCGGACGCGCAGGCTCAGCGGCCGTGGCTCACGGGCCCAGCCGCTCTGCGGCATGTGGGATCTTCCCGGACCGGGGCACGAACCCGCGTCCCCTGCATCGGCAGGCGGACTCTCAACCACTGCTCCACCAGGGAAGCCCCTCAGTGTATTTCTTAACCTCTGACCCTCAGTTTCCTGGTCCCCAAACGGAGGATGTAAATTGAGCTGTCGAGGTTGCCAGGAGGAGGAAAGCTGATAGGGATGCTAGAGTGTGAGATGGGCCGTCTCTGGGTACTTGGTCCTTCGCGCTCTTCCCTGCCTTTGCTTTCCGACTGCTTAGGTTTCGGGGGTTGGGGGAGCGTCACCCGTCAAGATGTGTGATTCCGGATGCCCGCGGTCAGTCTGACCCTTGGAAGCAGGTTTCCAGGCCGCGTGTCCCATAGGCGGACACCAGAGGGCGTCCTAGCACCGCCGTCCGCTCTGGTCCTGGGCGGCTCGCGGATTCTGGCTCCGGGCTGAGCGCCGAGTGTGCGGGGCCCGCGTGGCTGCAAAGTGCTGCGCTCACGATCCATCCTCAGAGGGCAGTTCCGAGCTGAAATCTGAGGGAAGGGAGGACGGATTACATGCATTAACGCTTCCAGGTTATTTAAAAACCTTATCACAGCACGGAGTGGTAATGAACCAAATGGGATTTGGGTGACAGAGAGCAAACTATTTTACGATTTTACCTTCAGAGACAGTGTGCCCCTAAAACCCTCTTGGCTGTTTGGAAACAAGAACTCGGAGCCATAGGCCAAGACTGGGTCCAAGGGCCCCCCCTCTCCCTTCTGGCCGCACACCCAGCTTTCTCACTGTGCGGAATTCGCCCGGGAGGTGGACCCAGATGCCTGAACCCAGGAGGGCTGAGGTGACTGTCACCAAATCCTCGTGCTGGGGGGTCCAGGAGCCTCCCTGTCTCAGGGCTACAATTTTTTTTCTCTCTCTATCTCTCTCACCCCCCCACCCCCCCCCCC
>NW_020172629.1:720369-790887 GCF_003031525.2 Neophocaena asiaeorientalis asiaeorientalis
CAAGGGGCTGCACCCCAACTGTAGGGTTGACCCCGATGGTGAGAAAGGTCAGCTCAGCACAGGAGTTCGTTCGCACGATGGCGATTCTGAATAAGGAAGAGGATAGAGGATCAGTACTCACTGCTTAAGAAGGCATGAAGGTGTGTCATCCATTTAAGAAAGCTTTTAGCTTAAAATGGATAAAATAAGGTTTTGGTGAATGAATAAATGGAACTAATTGAGTCCCCTAGAAATTTTACGTAAGGGACTATAGCTGAGAAGTTGCTGTGTTGATTCGTAAAGACAAAGGTCCTCTGTACTTTGCCGGCTCTAATGGATGGTAAGGATGAAAACGTTTCCGCAGTGCCTCTGGGAGTGAGTGTTATCAGGGAGTGGGCACGGGTGGGTGCGTGGGGATGGAGAGATGGCAGGAGGGTCCCTCCCCTCCATCCGCCCGAGATGCTTTCCCCTCCTCTCCCTTCTCCATCCATCCCGTTTCTAACATCCGCTTTGCACTGTGGTGTGTGAGCCTGGATCATAGAAACCCCGTCCTTCACTTGCTACACCCAAGGTGCCCACCGCCGCACTGATGGGCTGGAGCTGCCTTACCATCTCACCTTGAATGCGCAGGTGCCCAGAAGGAAATATTCAGCACCTTCTCGACCCTTGAGATTTTGTAGTCTTATTAGGAAAACTATATATGTTAATATGTGATCGAGGTTAAGCCTCTGATCTATCTACAAATGCTGCAGGATTTCAGAGGAGAAATGAGAGTGAAAAGATGGTATTTGGCTGGGCTTTCGCTGTCAGGTGAAATAATTTGGAGGGGAGCCCAGGTGGGGTGCTGGAGCTGGCATTATTCTCAGTTGGAGAGATTGGGGGTGAGCCGCAGTGCACTCCACCAGCAGGATGATGTAGAGAAATGACCTTCTTTTACATAAGGCAGTTTTTATCTGACAGGAGAGCTGAGAACGCAAACACCACTTCTCAGAGAACAGACGAGTGCGCCGAGGTATAGGACTGTGATCCCACCTGGCTGTTTCACTTGTCTTCATAGGAGTCTAAGATTGACCAGCAGATTTAACTGAAGTTCTTTCAAAAGAGCATCTAATCCACACCAGGTTTTAAATACGAAAACCAGAACATTTAGTGGGCTATATTCTATGGACTTTTATGCCGTATACACATCTTAGGCACAGAGCTATGGCTTTTGAAATACATACAGCACTGCCTGATCTATGCCCTTGGGTTGTGCAGTCTTGTCCTTGGCGATCTGGAGAAATTGGAAGGTTCTTCATCACCAGCAGGCTGTGGTCAGCACTGGAGATAAGAGGTCTGCAGAGCTCCTTGAGGCCACAGGGGACACGTTGGACGGCGGGATGGAGTAGTAGTTCTGTTGTCCTAAAGATAATACAACTTGTTAGATGCCCTTTCTAGAGATAGTGTGCCTAGTAATGAGTGAGAGTTGGACTGTTCCCTCAGGGAGCGTGGTGGATGCTGCGATGCACCACATACATCCCCCTCCCCACTGCCCCCAGTGATGAAGGTCTTAGCTCCAGCAGACACCTCTCAGCCGGCAGCCCCCATGGGGATGCCTGGGCTGCAGCCTCCCCAAGGTCACATCCATTTCATGGACCCCTGTTCTCCCACCCACTCTCCCTCCAGTGACTCGCTGAAGTGGGGGGAGGGAGGTAACAGAGTCACTGCCCTCTGGCTTCAACTTGGATCAACTCTGAAGGGTTGACAGCCTGGCTCACAGCCTCCACGCAGGGTCAGCTGAAGTCTTCTTTAGACTGCATCCGACTTGACCCCTCCCTCTTGACAGTGCTCCCCTCCCCTCCCCTTTCCTCCACTTCCCTTCCTTTCTTTCCCCTTCCATCCCCATCCCCATCCCCATCCCCATCCCCATCCTCAATGACAACCCCATCACCATCACCACCATCACCCTCATCATCCCCATCTCCATCTCTATCTCCATCCCCACCACCATCCCCATCCCCATCTCCATCTCCATCCCCATCTCCATCTCCAACACCATCACCATAACACATCTCCATCTCCATCATCACCATCACCCTCATCATCCCCATCTCCATCTCTATCTCCAACCCCACCACCACCCCCATCCCCATCCCCATCTCCATCTCTATCTCCATCTCAGAGTCAGCCTCCCAGGACCCATTCTGACAAAGTGGCTTATGGTTTCACAAAGGAGACAGCCCTGTGATCACATGATGGCTGTGTGGTCTAGTGCAGAGGTGTGCATGCCAGAGAATAGGGAGAGAGGATTTTCCTCTCTTGTGGGGGGGGTGGTCACATCAATCTGAATGGAACTTTATTATTTTTAAGGATGTAGGAGTTCCCCAGGTGGCCTTGAATGAAGAGGCAAAGCACAGAGACTGGTGTGCAGAGGGAGGTGAGCACTGCAGCCAGAGGTTGGGATGGCCCGGCATGGGTGTGGAGAGACCAGGCAGGACCCATGGAGCCTTGGCTGCCATGCTCGGGGCTTCACCCTGGAGCCAGTGGAGGCCATGGAAGGACTGCAAGCAGCAAAGGAATGTGAGCATATTTCTCTGCAAGAAAGGCCATTATTGTAGCACAGCGTCAACTGGGGGTGGGAAGGCAGGGTTCCCACCCAGAGCTGGAGGTCCAGATGGCTCCTCTCTGCTGATTCAAATGCCTCCAGGCCTCTAAGATACAACTGGGATGCCATCTCCTGTGAATGGATGTCTCCTTTCCTTAATGCTGCCAGACCCCCTGGTGTGTAGCACACAACTCCACACGTTCCCCTGTGGATTCCTGTACAGCCCCTGTAAGTCCATCAGTCATGGGGTGTGCCATTGCTCATAGGATATGCCACTGGCTGTAGGTTGTGCCAGCGGTTTTAAGTATGCCTCGGTCATAGGGTATGCCAGTGGTTCTAGGGTGTGCCATTTTTGAGGCTGCCTCTGTTCTCTGGACCAGATCACACTTTGACTTCTTTTAATCACAAAGAGAAATTTTAAGACACCAAGATATAGAAACTGGCTCATGTGTGTGGAAGGCCCTATATGTTCTACCAAGGGCAGTGGTCGGAGAGTTTCCAGCTTGTTCGGCTTCTCGGCCCTGCCTCTGGCGGGGGGGGACTTAGAATTGTCTGAGCAGGGACTTCCCTGGCGGTCCACCTTCACCTTCCAATGCAGATGGTGCGGGTTCGATCCCTGCTCGGGGAGCTAAAATCCCACATGCCTCGTGGCCAAAAAACCAAAACATAAAACAGAAGCAGTATTGTAACAAATTCAATAAGACTTTAAAAATGGTCCACATAAAAAAAAAATCTTTAAAAAAGAATTGTCTGAGCAGTGCTTTGCCCCGGGGGTGCACACAGAGGCACACAGAGCAACGGCAGAGGGGCTTTCTCACAGGACGGGCAGACAGAAGCCTGGTGCCCTCACCAGCAACACCACAGAGGGGTTCTCTCCATTTCTGTCGTGTTTTTAGCCATTAGAGACTTGAGATGAAAACCAAGGACAATCTCTCTACCTTATTCGGAGCACAAAGGGTGCATCTCTCCCTAATCTGTGACTTTTCTCAGGGGAGAGATTGTCGATGGTGGAGAAATCCAATTACCGCTTTCTTTTCTCTCTAATCTGTACATATCAGAAAGCGCATGCAAGCAGGGTTTCCTTCCTCAGGGCCGGTAATTGGGGAATAAGCACGTGTTCGTATTTGCCGTCGGATGAGGGCCCGTCTTCCTGGAGAGGGCTGGCCCTGGGTGGACCTTGCCGTCAGCTCTGTTGGTGTCACTTGCTGCAGGAGGGAGGAAAAAGGATTACGTAGTTGTTGGGGGGTTCCGTCCCTTTTGGGAGTTTTCCAAGCAGTTACCATTATATGATTTATTTAATCTTCAAATTTTATTGAGGGCCTATTATATGCCAGTGTATCAGTCTTCTAGACCTGCCACAAAAAACTACCACAGACTGGGTGGTTTAAACAACTCAGATTTCTTGTCTCCTGGTTCTAGAGGTGGGAAGTCCCAGATCAAGGTGTCTGCTGGGTTGGTTCCTTCAGAGGCCTCTCTCTTCTCAGCTTGTAGACACGTGTCTTGATCGCCACATAAATGCATGTCTGCTTGTCTTGTATGCACGTCTGACTCTGTGTTTGAATTTCCGCCTTTGATAAGGACACCAGCCATCTTGGATGAGGGCTCCCCTACTGACCTCATTTTAACTTGATTTGCTCTGTAAAGACCCTATTTCCAAATAAGACCACGTCATGAGGTACTGGGGTCAAGGGTCCGAAATACGCGTTTCAGGGAGGACCCAGTTTGATCCCCAACAGTTGGCGGGGTGTGAAGTCCTTCTTTCCCCTTTGCCCCATGTTTGGGGGTGTCTTGGTCTATATTTATATCTATGCCTAAATCCCTACAATTTGCAAGAGCGTATGCATGCTTTCCCAAACCATGCAAGAGACATGTGGAATTTCATTCCTGTAACAGGTCAGCATCGTGACCCATAAGCCCAGGAAGAGAGAAGCGGACGCTGGGTGGCCAGCACTGCCAGGCTGCCGGCCTGGCCTCTGCCCACAGATGCACATGCGCGGCCAGAGTCTCCCTCATAAAGGACGTCCCTCCCTTGGACCTTAATTTCTCTCCGGAGCTGGAGGCCCCATGCTCAGCGCCTCTGCTCCAAGCTCTTAAGCATGACCCAGATCACTCTTTTGTGTCCTTTCCAGAATTAAAAGAACCTTCTTGGTCAAGCCTGCAGTCAATGACATCTTTTCTGGTGGCAAAAAGTAAACCACATCTAACATCTGTGATTCTAACGTGCGCTCTGTGCCGTGCAGCCCCTCCCCTGCCTTCTCCAGGGAGCCCGCTTGGGGCTGAGCCACCCGGCTCCCCAGCGAGGACCCAGCATGGACTGGGCTTCCCCACAGATCTCCCCCACGGGAGGGGGAGGGAGTGGGGGGCAGCTGCCGAAGGCGAGGGGCACGTGGAGCTTTAGGGATAAGTTGCGGGTTTTCTTGCAGACATTTGGCAACTGTCTGCCAGTGTAATTTAAATGGTTTTCTTTTTTAAAATTTATTTATTTATGGCTACGTTGGGTTTTCGTCGCTGCATGCGGGCTTTCTCTAGTTGTGGAGAGTGGGGGCTGCTCTTCGTTGCGGTGCGCAGGCTTCTCTTCGTTTAGGTGTGCGGCCTTCTCATTGCCGTGGCTTCTCTTGTTGTGGAGCACGGGCTCTAGGCACGCGGGCTTCAGTAGTTGTGGCATGCGGCTCAGTAGTTGCGGCTCGTGGGCTCTAGCACGCAGGCTCAGTAGTTATGGCATGTGGGCTCAGTAGTTGTGGCTCGCAGGCTCTAGAGTGCAGGCTCAGTAGTTGCGGTGCACGGGCTTAGTTGCTCCGTGGCATGTGGGATCTTTCTGGACCAGGGATCGAACCCGTGTCCCCTGCATTGGCAGGCGGATTCTCAACCACTGTGCAACCAGGGAAGCCCCTAAACTGTTTTAAAAAATTAAATTCTGTCCAAAGTTTCCAGTTTAGAGCCGCAGACGGTGTGTTGGTTTCAAGCTGTTTTTCAGGATGATCTACTCAGAACTGGATCTGTAAGAAGCAGCCAGGCCGAGCTGGGAGGGCAGGCCAGGCATGGGATTGAAGTCAGCCGTGTGTGCCTAGCTCCCGCCCCATCCATCACCCGCAGCCCCGGGACCTGGGGACCACTGGCAGTATCAGAGAAGCTCTCAGAGTCTGCATTTCTGACCAGACTGTGCATCTACTTGACCAGCTCTCAGATAAGACAACCGTGCAGCTTCCTTGTAGAATTACATCCTTCTAGCATTTTCTATTGGAAATCTCTGAAGAGATTCTGAGAACAGCTTCTTGGTGCAAAGATTCTCATCAGACTGTTTATTCCCTCTCTCCCCATGAAGTATGTCGGGAATAAAATTAGAGCCAATCATGTGTCTGGCCACAGTCACCTGGTTAAAGCGCTCAGTCACTGGGCAGTTGTCACTCAGAAGGTGGTTTCAGAGACCCTCCCCCTGCCCCCCGACAAAACCACCGAAGAGCGTGTTTCCCACTGCCCCGTCTTGTGCATTCGTTATTTTATTTATGTCCCTAAAAATGGCCACCAGGTTCCCTGAGTTTCCATCACTGTATTTGCTTCTACTCTTGGGGAGGGAGAGGGACAGTGCTATGGGGGAAACAGAGGTCGGCGGGGGGAGGAGGCGATCTGAAAGTGGCGGTGTGAGATGGAGAAGGCCTCGGGACACCTGGTGGTGAGGGATGTGTCCTGGGAACCAGTGATTGCTCAGGAGGCAGGAGGGGCAGGGCTGGTAGGGGAGGGAACGGGGGAGGGCAGGTGCCCAGGGGAGGTCGAGCCCTGCCACCCTCCGGGTGGGGAGATGGGCCTTGGGGAATCTGCAGGCAGCTGCGGGACAGGGGATGGGAGGACGGGGTTGAGGGGCTCGTGGTGATGTGGTGAAGAAAGGGAGGGTTTTCTCCAGCTTTGGCCCTGCTGGAGCTCCTGGACCCTCGCTGGGTGGCGGGGCACTGGGTTCCTGGCTGCGGGCGGGTCAGCGTGTCCCCCATGCATGGGGCCTGCTTTTAAGTGCTCACGTATTCCAGGAGGTCACGTTCAAAGCAGGCATGGGCCACCATTCCGAAAATATAGTCCATGGATTCCCTTACTTTTGGGGAGCAGTCATACCCCATTGTGAGTTTGTGGCCTGTTATGAATGACGTGGAACGTGGTGGCTCCTCTCGATGGACCCCATGCCCTGAACGACCCTGACGTTCCCCACCCCAGGCCCTGGCTGGCTTACCTCCTCCAGGTCTTCTCCATCACCTTTTCTTCCAAACCCACCTGTCTCCTGTCCCCCAAGGATGTTGTGAGGTGGGTAGTTAGCCGTCTGACGGACTCAGGGCAACACTGACCTTCTGATCTGGGGTTATGGCATCAGGATGGTGACTTTGGACGTCAGCCCGACTGCGAATTGGCTTGGTTTCTCTGTATTTCAATTGTCGTGTGCCGTGTCAGCCAACGCCTGGCTATTCCAACAGTCCAGTGTTGCCGGGTCTGTCTCCGTAACAGGGCCCTGGCTGGCCCTGACCTGCAGGGTGGCCATGGGGCTGAAACGCAGACACAGCTGGTCCTTGCTTTACGAGACAGGCGTGTTCCTGGAAAGCCACACATTGCAGCAGATTTTCCCATGAAAAGTAATGGCAGGTGAGGCGGTCCTAGGTGTGTCCCTCTGCATGTTTCTACTAACAATCAGTATAACGGTTCCCACTATTACTTGTAACAATAGCATACACTAAGTGACAATGAAAATACATAACGCACAGTGTGGGCGCTAAGGGGTGGGGTTCTGGAGTGGGGCTGGGATCAAATTCCAAGCTTTTCATTTCTGGTCAAGAGATCTTTGGTGAGTTATTTCACCTCCTCTGTGCCTCACTTTCCCACCTGTCAGATGGAGGTCCTAATACTTGCTGCTTCATAGGGTTGTCTGAGAATTCAAAAGGTGTACATTCCTGGCTCATTGTAAGTGCTCGATAACTTTTAGTTAAAGGTGTTCCCTATAAAATGAAAGGGAAAAAGAAATATGCGTGTGGCTTCCTTTGGTTGTAGAGGTCTGTAGGGCTTGCTGGAAAGAAACAGACGACCCTGGGGAAGACAGGGGGGTGACTGGTGGTGGATGAAGGAAAACATCACAGAGAAAGGAAGGGGGAATCGAAGGAGAGAAGGGCCACTGTGACATCACTGACACATCACGATGACATCATCAAACAATGGTGTTGCACTCTTGGTGGGAATGTAAATTGGTGCAGCCACTATGGAGAACAGTATGGAGGCTCCTGAAGTAACTAAAAATAGAGCTACCATATGATCCAGCAATCCCACTCCTGGGCATATATCCAGACAAAACTATAATTCAAAAAGACACATGCACCCCTATGTTCATAGCAGCACTATTCATAATAGCCAAGACATGGAAGCAACCTAAATGTCCATCGACAGATGAATGGATAAAGGAGATGTGGTACATATCTACAATGGAATATAAAAAAAGAATGAAATATTGCCATTTGCAGCAACATAGATGCAACTAGAAATTATCATACTAAGTGAAGCAAGTCAGAAAGAGGAAAAGACAAATACCATATGATACCACTTATATGTGGAATCTAAAATATGACAGAAATGAACATATTTACAAAACAGAAACAGACTCATAAACACAGAGAACAGACTTGTGGTTGCCGGGGGGAAGGGAGAGGGGGAGGGATGGATTGGGAGTTTGGGATTAGCAGATGCAAACTATTATACAGAGAATGGATAAACAACAAGGTCCTACTGTATAGCACAGGGAACTGTATTCAATATCCTGTGATAAACCATAACGATAAAGAATCTGAAGGGCTTCCCTGGTGGCGCAGTGGTTGAGAGTCCACCTGCCGATGCAGGGGACACGGGTTCGTGCCCCGGTCCGGGAAGATCCCACATGCCGCGGAGTGGCTGCGCCCGTGAGCCATGGCCGCTGAGCCTGCGTGTCTGGAGCCTGTGCTCCACAACGGGAGAGGCCACAATGGTGAGAGGCCCGCGTACAGCAAAAAAAAAAAAAAGAATCTGAAAAAGAATGTGTGTATGCGTATACCGGAACCAGTTTGCTACACACCAGAAATTAACACAACATTGTAAATCAACTGTACTTCAAAAAAACAGCTATGCTGCAGAAGGAGATGGTGCTGGGACTCCTTGCAGCTCCGATGCACCCACAGAGCAGAGATGAGGCCACAGTCTCCTCATCACGTGACTCCCTGGCCCCCTGACTCCCAGGAGAGGCTGCCCGATTGATTTCTCCTTGCTCACATCTCTTTATAACATCAAATTTAAATCGAAGAGAAAACCTTGTGTAATTTCCTGGAACCAGAGCTTCCTGATGATCTCCTGACTTTTTCTCAGGCAGGCAGCAGGACAGGAGAGAAGCCAGTCCCACCGCGCAGCACCGGGAATCCCACGGAGCCGGGGACCACAGGAGCAGGGGGTCTCGCAGGGGTGAGGGCACGCCCAGGAGTGTTGTCGCGCCCTAAGCACTGCAGCCCGGGCAGCTCCCTGCCGTCCCGCGCATCGGCCCACGTCCACGGGCTTCAGAGGATTCCAAAGCTTAAATGAAAACCGCCCAACGAGTGGAGGACTCTTTACCATCCGATCCAAACGCCTCTCCCAGGGGCCTGTTGGCAAGGTGTGAGCTGTGAAGAATATTTCCCACTGCTTTCCAAAATGAATGCTCACACTTCCATTTTAACTTCACTTGCATAGCTGGCAAGAAGAAAGATCTAGACCCATAATCTGAGAGATTTTGTAAGCTAGCAAGAGAATGGATTCAGTTTACATAGAGGCAATGTTACTCGGAAGAGATCGGTTAGGTCAAAGTTACTGGGTTAATTATAGCAAGTTGGTAAGTGAATTCAATTTTCTATGGCAAACATTCTTCCTAACTCTAAGGGGACAGGCATGATTTTCTGCGAAAGCATATTCTAAGATTTCTTCTAACAAGCATTTAAGGGGATCTTGAGTTAATCTAGGTTTAAGGTTGTAGGTAGGTAATGAGGACAAATTCTCTGAAGATGGAGGCTGATAATGATCAGACATAGAGCATGTCCAATTTGACCTTAAAGGAAACTTTGTCCCCCTTGGCAGGGAATATCTTTTGTTCTGCTGCAAAGCATGTGGCTGTAACAATGAATGAACAAAGTGCAAGCGGCCGACAGGAGAGTGTTTTCCATATCGTGCAAAAGTCACGTTTTTATCCGTGATTTTTCCTAGCCTGCAAACTAGTAAAAGAAGAGCACAGGAAGCTCCAGCTAAGCAGACGAAAAGGGAACAATAAAGATAAGAACGGAAATCAGAGACCTAGACGGCAGATAAACGAGAGAGAAAATCAGTGACACTTGGAAGTTGCTTCTTGGAAAAGGTCAACCAAATTGATAAATCTCTAGCAAGACTGATTGGGAAATAAAGAGATGAGGCCCAAATTACCAGTGTCAGGGATAAGAGGGAAATATCCTACATGATAAGGATAAGAGAAGATTTTGAACAATTTATGCCCAAAAACATCCACAAATTCCACAACTTAGATAAAAATGGGTAAATTTCTTGAAAGACAAACTATCAAAACTCACCCAAGAAGGAGTAGATACACTGAATCGCCCTGCGTTTATTTAAAAAATTGAATTTGTAGTTAAAAACCTTCACATAAAGAAAACTGTAGCCTTAGTGGTGAAGTCTGCCAAAATTTAAGGAAGACGTAATACCAATTCTAAACAAACTTTCAGAAAACTGAAGAGGAGAGAATACTTTCCAAATCATTCTCAAAGTCCAGTATTACATCGCTACCCAAACCAGAAAAAGACAATACAAGAAAATAAAACCACAGACCAATAGACATGATGAACTCAGATGTTCTTAACACAACTTTAGCAGTTTGAATCTAAAAATATATAATATATCATGGCCAAAAGGGGTTTATCCCAGGAATGTGAGATTGGCATTTAAAAATCAACATAACCCCATTTGTTTCTTTTTTCTTTTTTCTTTTTCTTTTTTTTTTTTGCGGTATGCGGGCCTCTCACTGCTGTGGCCTCTCCCGTTGCGGAGCACAGCCTCCGGACGCGCAGGCTCAGTGGCCATGGCTCATGGGCTCAGCCACTCCGCGGCATGTGGGATCTTCCCGGACCGAAGCATGAACCCATGTCCCCTGCACCAGCAGGCGGACTCTCAGCCACTGTGCCACCAGGGAAGCCCTATTTTTGCTTTTATTTCCTTTGCTTTAGGAGACAGGTAAAAAAAAAAAATTGCTATGATTTATGCCAAAAGTGTTCTGCCTCTGTTCTATTCTAGAAGTTTTATGGTTTCAGGTCTTACATTTAGGTCTTTAATCCATAATAAAATCTCCTTGCAAGCTCAGGAGAGAAGTGTGCAAGGCTGAATAATGCCTGCCAAAGATGCCCAGCTCCTAATCCCTGGAACCTGTGGATGTTAACCTTATATGGCAAAAGGGACATTACAGATATGATTAAGTTAAGATCTTAAAATGGGGCAGTTACCGTGGATAATCTAGGTGGACCCTAAATGTATCCCAAACGTCCTTGTAAGACGGAGCCAGAGGGAGACTCTTAGGTTGCAGGAGAAGGCAACGTGACAGTCGAAGCAGGTGCTATGCTGCTTGCTTTGACGCTGAAGGCAGTTGCTGTGGCCCATTCCAGAAGGAATGAGCCCTTGAAGCTGGAGAAGGCAAGGGAACAGATTCTCCCCTAGAGCCCTGGATGCAGCATGGCTTTAGCAGCACCTTGATTTGACCCAGTCCTGGTTTTTGACTTCTAAACTCCAGAACCATAAAAGAAGCTATGTGTGTTGTTTCAATTCACCGTTTGTAGTAATTTGTTACAGCAGCCATAGGAAACTCATACAGGGAGAAAACTTTATATGAGAAAAAGCATCTGTCCAAGGGGGGGACCCTGCAGTAGACATCCTAGATGTGTTGGTTTGCTAGGTGGACAGGGTGGCTTACACAAGAGGATTTGTCTTACAGGTCTGGAGGCTGAGCTCGAGGTGTTGGCAGGGCTGGTTTCTGAGGCTGGTTGGGAGAAGCTGTTCCAGGCCCCTCTCCTGGCTGCTGGTGGTTCGCTGGCAATCTTTGCTGTTCTTTGCCTTGTGGGTGTGCTGCCTGGACTACATGACAGACCCGATAAAACCCTGGACACCACGGCACAGGTGAGCTTCCCTGGTTGGCAACACTTCCCATGCGTTGTGTTGTCACACACTTGCTGGGAGTTGTGTGTTCCCCTGTAACTGCACTGGGAGAGAGACCTGCAAGCTTGGGGCTGCTTCCTCCAACCACGACCTTTTCTTATTGCTGGTTTTAATCTGTATCTTTTCTTTATCATAAACCATAGCCACGAGGATACCAGCTTTTTCTGAGTCCTGTGGGTCCTTTTAGTGAATCATCAAGTTCGAGAGTAGTCTTGGGGACCCACTGACACAGATATATCACATAGACCCACACACACATCTTGGGTGAAAATGGAGTTCTGTACGCAATGATGAACCTCTATAGTCTTTGTTTGAGTAGTGCATGATAATAATGTGTTTTGGGTGCTGAGAATGGAATGGGAGTGTCAAGAGAATTGGCCTTGGGTGCATCAGCTCTATGGTCCAGGTGATGCTCTGTCTTGGTCCTGCAGCAGAGGAAGAATAAGAGGGCTGAGATTTGTTTCCCTGGTGATGGTGGCCATGTGGTCATCTATCAATGGGCTATAGGTATCTCTCTTCCTGTCCTGTAATAGTGGGCACAGGGGCAGGTAACATCCGAGGCTTGGAGTTGACCAATGGATCCATAGAGAATTTGGTTCCTTCCCCCACTTCAGAACTGTGATGAAGTGCCAGGCTGTGGGTGTGAGATCTGTCTTCCCCCATGGCTGCCCAGAGGTGCTGGTGACACAACCTTGATGCGTGAGGAGAAAATGCCCCGTGGGATGACTTTGATCAACGAGGAAGGTCTATGCAAGGAGCCAGCATCCTCCCACTTCCTTCCCAGATAAATGGTTCTGAGATGCAGAGGTTCTAGACATTCCCATAACATCTCTTATGACTAAGCACTAGGTGTGTTTTTCGTGAAAGTGTAGCCAGCTCTGAAAAGCATGACCTTTTATCTTCTTTCCCCTCTTCCCTACCTCGTTCTCCTTTCCCTGTCGCTCTGGCTTCCTTAAGGTTGCACCTGCAATCAAACGTGAGCACATCATCTTTGCTCAGGCTGTGTTACAGGGAATCCCGGCTAACACAGCATGCTCTGATAATGGGATGGATTAAAGGAAGTTGTGATCAATGGAATTTTGCAGAACAACTTGCCTTCCTCGAGAGACATGGCTCTGTTGTCCGAGTCATCACAGAATGAGTGCTACAGGGGTAACCTGGGCTTGGCAAGTGGCTCAATGTTTCCCAGCTCTTCAGGGTATGAGGACACTTTTTAACGTAAAGAAGTGTGTAGGTGCTCACATAATGACAGTTGAATGTTTAACATCAGTGCCAAAGTTCTTCTTTGCCTCTCCAGATGCACTCTCTGGCCTTCTCCATCTGTTCTGAGCCCCGAGAGGTAGCCCTATATTGACTCACCAGGTCCTGGGCCCTAGGTTCCCCGTGGGGGTGGGGAGAGCCCAGAGGAGGGTGAGGTCACAGTGCTAATTTCTCTGACCGCTTCAGCTGTGGAGCTGCGACTGGCTACAGCCCCTCCGCTGCCCCCTCATCTAGAGATGGAAGGCTCTCCACTCCTCCTAGCTCTGGGGAGCATCACCGTCTTTTCCTGATTTCCCTGGATTAATAGTCCTCTCAGTAAACTCCTCAGTCACCCCCTTTGAGTGTCCATTTATTTCCTTCTGGGACTTTGACTGGTAGAGTCTATCTTGAGCCAACTCATAAAGTCAGAGATGTATCTGTAGGAATGTGTTTAGTGCATCTATGTTTTGTAAGTCACAATAGCACCACGTATATTCCCCAAATTGTGTGTACAGTCATCACTGTTTATTCAGTGTTCAGTCAATGCTTGGTTTGAGTATAGATCTCTAGGCCCCTTGTGATGATTTCCCAGGCTCCCAGCAAGGATCCAGAGCTCTGAGCTTGGAAACCCCTGTCATAGATCATTGGAAATTGAGGCATCAATCACCCTTGGCTTGAAAACTACTTGTGACTTGAATGTCGTGGTCCCCAACCTGGCAATAACAGAACCACCTTCTGAGTTTCACCCCTGACGATCAGTGACGTTTGAGATCAAGGATTTAAGTAACTGAGAGTTCCCCTACGAGGACTAGGGAGTTTGAGTCATAAAACGTTAGCTGTTGGAAATAAAATTCAGCAATGGGAGTGAACGGTTTACTAACGGTACCTTACATACCATCAGGGCGCACAGAAGTTTCAGCACTTCCTCTCTTCCTGGATACACAGGAAATGTTTCCCGGCCCCATGGCAATAACTAATCCCGGCCGCTAGGCTGGGAGCAGACGCGGTCTGGGTCACCTGGGGGGAGCAGGTAAAGCTGCTGGGGGTTCTCCATGGGCTCTTCCCCTGATGTAGGGACTCTGATATCACAGTCAGGTTGTGTCACAGTGAGCGAGCTATCCAGACCCTCAGTGGACTTGGAGTGAGCACAGGATAAACCTCATTGGGATAGTCTGGAATTGATTCTAATCACAACGAAACCGAGCTTCTCCTAACTGATTTGCCATTGTTGAGATATTGCTCAACCATGATTACTTATAATTCTGAAACTATACTGCATCTTGGGAAAAGGCTTATAATACAAGGTTAAGTAAAACAATCAGGCTACAAAATTGTATGTAGTTGATATATAGTCATTGAAAAATATATACGTGGCCCACACTGGATAGAAATGTATAAAAGTGAAAATACTTGTCTAAAGGTGATGGGGATGATGAGTCATTCAAATGAAAAAAAAAAACTTTGTCTTTGGGCTTCCCTGGTGGCACAGTGGTTGAGAGTCCGCCTGCCGATGCAGGGGCCACGGGTTCGTGCCCTGATCCGGGAAGATCCCACATGCTGCGGAGCGGCTGGGCCCGTGAGCCATGGCCACTGAGCCTGCGCGTCCAGAGCCTGTGCTCCGCAACGGGAGAGGCCACAGCAGCGAGAGGCCCGTGTACCGCAACAAACAAACAAAAACAACTGCTTTGAAATGCCTTTAAAATCTTTGAAATGATACTGATAGTTTCCTCTTCCTTCTTCTCCTTCTTCGCCTCTTCCTCCTATTTTATTTTTGCAAGAACTGGGAAGTAGGCATTTCTTTATGGCAACGGCAAGATGAGTGGACTCTGCTGATCCCGTGGGTGGAGATGGAGCTGGAAGGAGGGACCCTGCCAGGCTGTGCAGCCCGATCTGGTGGTAGCTGCCCCGGAGGAAGGCTGTTTGGGTGCCGTGCAGTTCTCGGAGGATTTGAATGAGGTACTTAGAGTGTAAATCTAGACTTTCAGATTGGTTATTTTCATGCTGTTCACATTTTCCATAATTATTATGTTTTTTTAAAATCACTTTTGGCTGTGTTCCATTTGATAACAATACGCCTACAGCGGTGGTTCTCAACCAGGGACAGTCTTGCCTCGGGGGACATCTTGCCACGTTGGGAGATGTTTTTGGCTGTTATGACTGGTTGGGGGGTGTTATCTTGGTGGGTAGAGGCTGGGGATGTGCCCACACCCTACAAGGCACAGGCAAGCCCGCAACCAAGAGCTGTCGGGCTTGTGTGCCAGCAGTGCTACGGGAGCCTGGCCTGAGGGTAGAGGAGGAAGGGTTTCTGTCCCGGGAGCCCACGACCTCAGGGAGGCACAGTTCGAGACCTCCAAGGGAAGGTGAAGGCTCGGGTGACCCCCATGTGTGCAGCCAGCTCCCCATCCACAGGGACCCTCCCTCTGCTGCAAAGGGTTGCACTTGCTTTCACAGGAGCTCTTTCTTCATTCCTCCCAGCAATCACATCTTTCTTTGGTGACAGGCAGGACTGGGGGTACCCGGGAATGGCACGGTCCTGGGGAACAAGCAGAAAAGCTCATCATTTAAAAAAAAATTTATTGAAGTATAGTTGATTTACAATGTTGTGTTAATTTCTGCTGTACAGCAAAGTGACTCAGTTATACACATATATATTCTTTTTCATATTCTTTTTCATTATGGTATATCATAGGATATTGAATATAGTTCCCCATGCTATACAGTAGGACCTGTTGTTTATCCATCCTACATACAATAGTTTGCATCAGCTCATCCCCAAATTCCAATCCATCCTTTCCCCACCTCCTCTTCCCCTTGGCAACCGCAAGTCTGTTGTCTATGTCTGTGAGTCTGTTTCTGTTTCATAGATAGGTCTAAAATATGACTTATATGTCACATTTTATTATTTTAAATTAATTAATTAATTTTTGGCTGCGTTGGGTCTTTGTTGCTGTGCGCAGGTTTTCTCTAGTTGCGGCGAGCGGAGGCTACTCTTCATTGCGGTGTGCGGGCTTCTCATTGCGGTGGCTTCTCTTGTTGCGGAGCACGGGCTCTAGGCACGAGGGCTTCAGTAGTTGTGGCGCACGGGCTTAGTTGCTCCGTGGCAAGTGGGATTTTCCTGGACCAGGGCTCGAACCCATGTCCCCTGAATTGGCCGGTGGATTCTTAACCACTGTGGCACCAGGGAAGTCCCATATGTCATATTTTAGATTCGACATATAAATGATATCATATGGCATTTGTCAGGAAAGCTTAGCTTGACCTTCATCTAAATCAAACCCACTAGGAGAGCATCTGCAGCACCCTCCTTGTAGATTATAAGGTCAGCAGCGGAGGGAATTGCTGGAGAGATTCCTGGAGAGCCTCCTTAGAGGGAGTGGGGCTGGAGTGTATTTTGTGTATTTTGTAGGGGGGGGTGTGGAGGTGGCCAGCCATTCCCCTTCGTGGGGGGGAATCCTGCAGCCCCAGATGCTGGGAGGCCTTCAGGACCTATCTTGCCCACAGAGCTGCCTCAGCTGCCGTCCTGGGTACCACCTTCATGTGGGGCAGGGATGTGGAAGCTGGCCAGCGAGCCCCGTGGGGCAGCTCTGCAGCATCGTGCCCTCCACAGGCGTTCACGCCTGCCAGGTACCCCTGCTCAGACTCCATCACAGCATCGGCTCTGCGGAACCCAGCTGTGATGGGAAAGAGAGGATTCTGGAGGCTCAACACCCAAGGGCTTCCAGAAGGGACTAGAAAGCAGGACTTACCTACAAAAAGGCTGCTCAGGAATGGAAATGTCAAGGCAGTTTGACACAGAGGCACCGCCAGCTGTTGAGATGTGAGGGCTTCTTGGGCAATGATTCACAGCGGGCTATCTATTTTCCTGGCTGTGCTACCGCTGACAAGATGAAGTGCATTCCTGACATCCAGAATTTCCCAGGAAAGATTTCATTGTCTCGTTCTCCTGTGAGAAGTGAGAAGTGAACTTGATATTTCTCTGTTCAACCTTCATCAATAAAAAATTTTTCTGGTTGGCTTATTCCTGTTGATTCTTAATGAAGTGGTGTTTTATGAGATGCCATTCATTTCTAAACTTCAGAGAGAGTCAGGGATATACATGGCATGGTAGAGTGGATGCGTTAAACGTCGAAATGTATATTAATGGCTGTGTGCATACATAACGCGGTGAAATAAATACACACTTATTAGGGATTTAATACATGTCATCCAGAAAGGGATATATCACACATTAAAACATAATTACTGGCTTGAAATGGAAATAGATCATCTGCTAAAGCAGATTCATCAGCCTGACTCCAATACATCACCCGCTGAGCCAGAGAGAACACACACCGGGTCTGACACCGCACTGCCTCGCCCGGGCCCACGGCCACTGATTTAGACCCAAAGCGCTAGTATACTAAATGGGTGACCACCCCTTGCCTGAAATGTATTGTCACCTAGTGAAGAATATTTCTGTGATGGAGCTCATTGACTGAGAATGAAATCCACTCGGTCAGGGCCACCCCGAGCAGGCGCCTGTTGGCGGAGGCCGGGCCCGCAGGAGAAAGCAGCTGGGGTCTGTGAGTCACTCGGCGATGGGCCAGCTCTCGTCCAGGGACACAGAGGAGGTGGCCTCCCTCCCTGTGGTTTGGGCTGGCTCCCCATCTGGCCGCAAGGCCTGGGGGCAGGAGGCTAGCTGCAAAGGGGGACAAGCTTCACTGTGTATTTTGTGTATACGTTCAGCTATGTCAGCCCCTTTCTCTGATCTCCAAACACCATCGTGTGCGGGGTGTGCAGAGGCGTGGAAAACCCTTTCTGTGTGCTTCCTTAGGGTTGCGGCCCACTTTCACCAGAGGGACGTGTGCGTGCACGATGGTATGTGCATGTAGGTGGTGTGTCAATTGGGATGTGTGTGTGTGTGTGTGAAGATATGTGTGTGTGAGGTTTGCTTCAGGCTGTGGGTTTGTGTAGCCGCTGACGCGGAGCTGGGGGCTGGAGTGAGGGGTAGGAGTGCAGAGGACGCTGGCCCATCATCGTTTACAGCCTGCCCTAAAGAGGGTCATGACTCGGCCATGGGCCTGACTGTCTGTGGAGAACCCAGCCCTCCTGCCTCTTAGGTCCCTCTCAGGAGGGGCTGCGTCTTCACAGAGAATCGACAGCGCCCAGGGCACAGGCAGCAGTGGGGCCTCCACGTGATATGGGGCTGATGCTGGATCACAGGGTGAGAGGGCTTAGTTTTGTAAGAAACCCCTGTGTGGTCTTCCCAGTTGGCTGCGCCATGTAGCGTTCCCACCAGCAACGATGAGAGTTCCTGTTGCTCCCCGTGCTCGCCAGCATCTGGTGTGTCGTGACAGCTCATTGTTGCCAAAGGCAGTTTTAAAGAAGTCTAGGTGAGGTTCTCCTTCTAACCTGTTCCCCTCTTTCCTTGCACCTCATTTCACCTCCCAGCCCATTTCCCTCCCAGCCCACACAGCCCCGGGACCCTTGGGACACCGTAAGGGTCTGCCGACCCCTGGAGAGTCTCCACTCAGGCTGGTGGTCATGAGAGGCGCCCTGTGCTCTAGGGAGATGCTCCCCCACCCAGACCCCCTTCCATCCATGCAGTTGTTTTGGGGGCTGTTAGAAAGGAAGGGTCTCAGTTTGCTCAATTCACAGAAATGTAAATGGACTGATAACCCCCGAATTCTCTAGATACTCCCATTCTGAAAGTACGGGTCTCTCATTTGTTCAGTGTGTATTTTGCTGCTAAAGACCCAAATTAATTTAAAACCAGAATTCCTAGATCTCTTAGTATCTCTGCTTCCTCCCCTGTAAAATGTTCCTATTGAACTCTAAGGATGAATATCTAAAGTCTTATTGACCAAAGTGATTAAAGGTGAGAAAACATTGAATAAATCTGGCAGAGTTTTGGCAGTCGTAGGGGTGGATGATGGGTATCGGTCACAGAGCAGGCTGGCATTGCCTTTGCCTGTTCTGTGCTTGGCCTCTGAACCACCTTTGCTTTTCAACTTCTTCCCATCTTTCTCCTCTAAAACAACAGGGTCTCTAAAAGTTCCCTCTGACTTTTATTCTCAAACCCACAGAGGCTCCCCAGCAGCAGCATAAAGAGGCCCGTGGTTGGAAGTGGGGGCAGAACAGCCATAGCCGCTCATATGTGGGCTGCTGTTAAATCAGGGGCTGACAAGGGACACTTTGGTAACTAAGTCACTCTTATAAAGGGCTCCATTGCTCTGTGAGCAAGTGACACGGCAGCCCCAGCCTGCCTGTGACATACCCAGCAGTTCTCAAAATCAAACTGTGCAGGGTGGTCACCTGGAGGGGGGAAGAGAGGCTTGTTGAGCATTCAGCTTACTGGGTCCCACCCCCATGGGCTCTGATTCTATGGGCCTCGATGGGGCCCAGGAATCTGTGTTTTTATTAAGCACTTGCTATGGACTGAATTGTGTCTCCCCTAAATTCATATAGGGGAGCCACCCACTGTTTTTGGAGATAGGGCCCTCAAGGAAGTAATTAAGGATAAAAGAGGTCAAAAGGGTGGGGCCCTGATCAGATGGGATTAGTAGCCTTATAAGAAAAGACATGAGATGGTTTGTTCTCTCTCCACCATGGGAGGACACAGTGAGAAGGCTTGCCATGTGCAAGCCAGGAAGAGGGCCCTCACCAGAACCCAAATTGGCCAGCACCTTGATCTTGCAATTCCAGTCTCCAGAGCTGTGAGAAAATACAGTTCTGTATTTAAGCCACCTTGTTTATGGTTTTCTTTTATGGCAGCCAGAGCTGACTGGTACAGCACCACAAGTGATTCTGGTGCAGGGTCATTTATAGGCAAAGAATCAAGGATATCACAGCTAATTATGTTGTCAGAATCCATAGGTGAACCTTGGTGTGTGGCCCGGGTTCTTTCACTGAGTCATTCCGCCTTTGTGCTGATCCAACACTGGGTTTGCCCTTCTCACTGGGGATGGAAGGAGGTCAGGAGCCTGCACGGTGCCCACAAGTGCCCAGGGCTGTGCAAGTGCTTTGCGTGTATTATCTCATGTCAGCCTCATGCCATTCTTCACACTGTCTGATACGGTAGGTCCTCTTACCCCTGTTTTACAGACCAGCACTGTGAGGGTCAGGGAAGGAACATTGCAGGCTGCAGGGCACCCAGCTAGAGAAAGGCAGAGTCAGAATACTTTGGATCCGAGTCAGTCTTCCTCTTTTTATCATGCTAGGCGACCTTGGACATGGATATGGCCAGGTACCTTCCTGAGTCTCCAGAATGGCTCCTCTGCTTTGCTATCGTCTGTGAGTGTTTGTGGTCAGAGCCTGGGGCATGTCTGGGCACACAGTTTGCCTTTTCTGAGGCTCAGAGGGTCATCTGGTGGTGACATCCCTGAATTTACTGGGTCCCTTTTGTCCGTCTCCCTCTTCACTTACTTCTGGTTTTTGGAAGTCAGAAAGTAGCGTCTTCCCAGGACCATGGGCTCAGTGATATTTTACCAAGACTGTTTCTTGGATCTTCCTCTGCGGTTGTTAGACTGTTCTTTTACCTTAAGATGGAGAACCCATTCTGGGGAGGTACATATATTTTTTTCCAATTGATTTCTTGTCAGGTCTAACAAGATCAATCAAATCGTACAGGCAGTACAACTGATTTAGCACTCGTAAAGTCCCACAACATCTCGTATGTGCCAAGAATGAATGACAAGGAGGTAAAGCTTCTCTGTGTCCCTTCACCCTCCTGGCCCCAGGAGGACACCTAATCCATGGGCTCACCTTCTAAGGCTCCCTTCCCACCCAGCAGACAGCTGCCAGGGAGACCCAGGGCAGGCAGGTCCTTAGTGGGCAGGAGGAAACAAAGCTGCAGAGAGGGCAGAAGGATAGATTTTATCCATGAACTAGCAGGAGGAAGAAAGCAGAAAATGGTCTGATGGCGCCACTGGAGAGGAGGTATCTGAAATGTCCAGGAAAAACATAATTGGGAACGTGAGTACGTTCCATTTTGACTTTGAATTGGGAAGTTCTGTTGCAAATCCCCATCTACCGCCTAATGAAGAGGTGTGCCTGCACATCTGTGATTGGACCATGTGACCTGGCCCTCCCGGGTCATGGCTGCTTGGTCAAGGATGGTCACTGGGTCTAAGATGGGCCTGAAGAGTCCTCCCTCTGGAATCTGAAAGTGGGCACTTAGAATCAAGCAACACCCACAGTGTAGCCTGTCCCACTAGAGTGAGGCTCTGGGCTGAAGGCTTACAGAACCCTTCCCCTGAGGTCCCTGGGGGTGTCCCGGCCCCATTTCTTCAGCTTTTCTTGGGATCCCTGAAACCCACAACTTACAATATATTTTCCTTTCTCGAGCGAGCCGTCTTGGATTTATATTCCTGACAACCAAATATATCTTGATTAAAACATAAAACAGATTTTTATGGGACATAAAACAGATTTCTTTAGGGGATGATCTGCCCTACCTCATATAGATCTTGGAATTGAGAAATTTTATGTAAAGTGGGCTTTAGAGACCACGTGGTCCTAGGGTTGCTGATGTGTAGCCTGCAGGAGTGTTTCTTGTGGATTGCATGTACAATTTTTGGAATATTTTTAGATGCTCATGAAGGCTCTCCAGGCCCTGCTGTGTTCCCTTTTGTCTTACACCTTGACTATACACAGCGTCGTTCCTTTCCAGCCTTTGAGGACATTCAGCTTGTGACTCCTAATTGAGCCCTACCCTTGAACTTTTCAGAGAGGTGAAATGACTTTCCCAAGGTCACACAGTTAAGTATCATCATGACTGGGACCAGAATCACGTTCCTCTGATTTCCAAGAAGAGTAGAAATGGCATACTAGCTGTGGTTAATTTTCCCCCCAACTTTATTGAAATATAATTGACATATGACATTGTGTAAGTTTAGGGTGTACAAGATGATGATTTGGTACACATACATATTACAAAATGACTTTCACAATAAGGTTAGTTAACACACCGTGATGGTTTTTTTTATGTGTCAACTTGAGTGAGCTAAGGGGTTGCCATAGAGCTGGCAAACCATTATTTCTGGGTGTGTCTGTGAGGGTGTTTCTGGAAGAGATTAGCATTTGAATCAGTGGACTGAGAACCTGGGCAGACTGTGACACAGATTGAGACAGAGGGCATTTAAGGTTTGCTGGAGGGTCCTTTTTACCCCAACGCTTCGTGGGAGCTGGCATGGAGTTCTTTCCGGGGCCTCTGCAGTCACGTTACCTGGGTGGGTACTGCCCTAGGGCCATGCTCGTTCACAGACGTTGACAACTGGAGTCCCGCAGAGCATCCCGGGAAACAAACTCAGCACCTGGCTCTTCTGCTTTGCTGGTGTCACTGGCAGGAAGAGACAGGCTATCTCAGGCCTCCTGTGCCTGTGTGCTATGTTTGATCTTGATGGTCACCATCTGTGTACCCTGCCTGTTTTGAATCTCCATACCTTCCAAGGAGTGGGTGTTCTGGAGATGATGAATTGTGTCCTTTTGTTGTCTGGCCATCTGCCCTGGATCAGTGGCTGAGGGCTCCTCACGGGAGCCATGCAAGTCAGCGATGGATCACAGCGAACCATCACCAGAATGGCTTGCCAGGATGAAGTGTGGCCGGCAGGCCTCAGGAGGTGTTGGCACTGCCAGGAGCTGCACGGTGTTTGGTTAAACCTGTGTGTGTGTGTGTGTGTGTGTATTCAGAGGTACCCAGGGGGAAAAACCCACACCCAGGACCAGAATTACAGAATCGTAAATGTATAAGTGGGAGAAATCTCAGAAACTTGAAAGATGTCTGCACTGTGACAGGTGACACCAGTCCACATGGGCAAATGATTTTGACTGATAAACGACCTATATGAGCTTTTGAAGGCCACCAACAGTAAAATATATGTTGCAACATTTCCCAAGCGATGCCCCGTAACAAGTAGCTATTGTTTGTGGCATCAACACCATAGTAATTCTGTGACCACCACCCCCACCACCCCCAGCCCCAGACTCAGGGCACGTGTCTTCAGCTGGTCCCTCGGAGGCAACCCTGCTTCCTGTGGATGCCTCAGCACCTGGGGTTTCCAACCTGGGCTGAGCGAGTCCCACCTTCTGCTCATGACTTTCTATTGTAAAGATCCAGGACATTGTCACCTGCAGGCACCCCTGGGCAGGGGAAATAGAACCTGGGGAGATGCTAGTACTCACCTGGGCACACGTGGTATTACCAGACTTGCCAATTAAAGGAAAACCCAAAGGAAGTGGACCCCAGGGCAGAGTAGGGGCTCACACACACACACGCTGTAGGTAACTCAGATGCTGATGTAGCTTTTCAGATTACAGGTATGCCCACAAGTGAGGGTCAATCCAACATGAAAGTTTAATTCCCCAGGTGGTTAAAGGTAAGATTAAATTCTAGGTGAACGTTTTCCAGAGTAAGAGACTGGAATTCTCACTCTGTGATGGGAGTTCAGAGCACGGGTGAAACAGAAGAGCTGCCATCCTGCCCACAGCCCATAGGGCTGTGAGCCAGCAGGGGCTGTGTGGGATCGGGGGGCATTGAAGTTGTGGGGTAATTTCCCCCTCAATGCACGTGTGCCTGGAGGTGTCATGAATATGCTGGACCCAGATGCCAGGTGCACTCACAGCTCTGTAGGTTTCTTCTGGGTGTGGGGTAGTGCGGGATGGGGAGAGGCTACCTGAGAGGCTGGGCCAGCTGCCCCCACCCTGTCTAGACGCCCGGATCCTCCACACAGTGAGAGGGGAGGAGCCACCGTGCATCCCCAGGGAGAGGAGAAAAGGATGGAATCCAGTGTTTTCCTGAGAGTAGTTTCTGCTGGAGGAAGGTAGGCAGGGGGAGACCACAAAGGCACTGAACACCCATGGAGAAGCAAGGTGGGTGCCATGGACTGAATGTTCATTTCCCCCCAAATTCATATGTTCAGACCTAACACCCAAAGTGATGGTGTTACGAGGTGGGGCCTTTGGGAGGTGATTAGGTCATGAGGGTGGAACCCTCACAAAAGGGATTCGTGCCCTAATAAAAGACACCCCACCGAGCTCCCTTCCACCCTGTGAGGTCGTGGCCGAGAAGACGTCCGTCAATGAACCAAGTCTGCTGGTACCTTGACTTTGGACTTCCAGCTTCCACTGAGAAGTCCATTTCTTTGTTTATAACCACCCAGTCTGGAGTTCTGTTGTCACAGCCCTGAGAGGACTAAGAGCCAGGGTGTGGGGAGGGGCAGGACCCGGCAGAGGGAGAAGCCCCAAAACCAAGGGTCATAGACACAGGAGGCAGGTGGCCCTGGGATCTGGGCCGGCCCCTTGCAGCTTTGCACACACAGAGCAGATGCCTCATAAATATTTCCCGTTTGCTTTCAAGCCCCCCAGAAAAAAGCCTGTGAAGTGTTAAAACGAGGTGAAGAGGGGCGAAGTCGGAGCCTCTGATAGTAAAAGCACTGGTGAGATGAACTGGGAAAGGGAGTGCCGGCTGTTAGGGGATGCAGAGTGTCGGTGGAGCAGATAAGAGCGTGCTGATAGATGAGGAATAAACATAAAATACAGGAATGGATGTCATTTCAGCAGAACAGGAAGCTTTATGACGAGTTATTGCGCAGAGCCAAAGATTCAGAGACAGGCAGGGGGAAAACCACCGCAGGAAACCTGCAAGGGAGCAGTTTATAACTTCGAGATTCGAGTGGGAGAGCAACACCTTCAGTATCAGAAATTGGGCCTGGGTGGGCTTAAGATCCCCACCCAGATTGTGAGCAATTCAAGGTTGGGTCACGTCTCTTCTTAACATTTCTCGTATCTTCTCTTGCCCAATATTATTCTCCCCCGCAGCCCCTATAATTGGTGGTTTTCACACAATCATCATAAATCCAGAATACCGAGGGCCATTGGAGTGGTGTCTGTCTCTTCCCTGCTTCCTACTGGGGCCGTGATTCTGAGCACATGTGTCCTGCCAGCATCATCTAGTCGCTGGTCTGAGCGACCAGCCAGCTGCCTGGCCGTGAGGACCAAGGGCTGGGGGTTGGACAAGGGCACGGAGGCCAAATCACAGCCAGGACCCTGGCCGGGATGACTCAGATGTGGGGAAGGAAGGACGGGACATGGATGCTGGGGGCCAGCTGGTCCTCTGCAACGACATTCACTGGGCCACGGAGGAAGTGCCAGTGTGGTTTCCATACACCCTCCCATCCAGATTTCTTTGTATTTATGGACCGTGGAGTGTCGGGGGACTGAGAGCGAAGGTTTGTGTTGAATTTTGGTAGATTTCCTCGGCCTCAGTTTTCTGGTAAAATCATTTTATTCTTTCATCTTCATTGAGTAGATTTTGTCATTTCCCCTTATTTGAATGATTTTCATTGTGTTCATGTCTTTTGTTAAAAGGCACCTCCAGCGTCTTTTGGGTGTGGGTACGGCTCATGAATGCTCTGATCCAGCCCACTGTTCGCTTCATTGTTGCCCCAAAAGTGCCTGGTTCCCCTTGCTCTCCGTCTGAGGGGCCCTTCTCATCCTTCTCCGTATCAGAGTTCCCCCTGTTTCCCTCAAATTCTCCATCCTGTGTAAGGGTTTCTCCTCGTATGGTGGACCCCGGTGACTGGCCCTGCCTTTGGAAACTCTAACACGCCCTCTTCGACCTCCTCCTCTGATCCGCAGACACAAGTACCCTGCGGAGAACTAGAGAGAAGCTCTGCCACTGTTGCCACCTTTCCTAAGTGTCTGAGCTAAGTGCTAAGTTCCTGCAGGAGCATCACCTTAGAAAGACCTGTATATGAACATTGTTGAGACCCGTGACTCAGACCAACGAGGGTACAGCCAGAGGAATCTGTGCAGCGTGAGCTATAGCATTCATTTTTTTATTAAAGTATAGTTGATTTACAATATTAGATTAGTTTCAGGTATACAGCATGGTGATTCAAAATTTTTAGAGATTATACTCCATTTATGGTTATTATAAAGTATCGGCTATATTCCTTGTACTATACAATGTATCCTTGTAGCTTATTTATTTTATACATAGTGCTTTGTACCTCTTAATCCCCTACCCCATCCCGCCCCTCCCCCCTTCCCTCTCCACACTGGCAACCACTAGTTTATCCTCTGTATCTGTGAGTCTGTTTCTTTTTTCTTATGTTCACTAGTTTGTGTTATGTTTTAGGTTCCACAGATAAGTGATAACAGTGTTTGTCTTCCTCTGTCTGACTTATCTCACTTAGCATAATATCTTCCAAGTCCATCTATGTTCTTGCAAATGACAAAATTTCATTTTTTTCTGTGGCTGAGTAGTATTCCAACACAGCCTTCATTTAAAGCGTTGTATCACCTTTGGTGTACACAAAACACTAGTGAGATTAGCAAAATGTCTTGTATTCATCATGCAAACTCCAAGGCTCTGTTTTTTTTTGTTTTTTGTTTTTTTTTTTTTCTGTACACGGGCCTCTCACTGTTGCGGCCTCTCCCGTTGCGGAGCACAGGCTACAGACGCGCAGGCTCAGCGGCCATGGCTCACGGGCCTAGCCGCTCCGCGGCATGTGGGATCTCCACGGACCGGGACACGAACCCGTGTCCCCTGCATCAGCAGGTGGACTCTCAACCACTGCGCTACCAGGGAAGCCCCAAGGCTCTGTTTTAATGAATTAATGGATCATCCACCATAATTTGTATTTGGTTTTAGCTTATTGTACATTAACTACTCCTTCTAATATTCAAAAATAGTCTGTTCATTAAATTAGATAAATATGTTAATTATATGTTCATTATATGTCATATATAACATATAATAAAGTTAATTATTCTAACTAAAATATTAGTTAAATATGCATCCTGCAATCTTGTTCACAGTATCTCTCAGCAAATTTCTTTCTTTATTTAAATACTATACTTATAACTGTCAGAAAACTCAAAGCTAAGTTTAGTATTTAATTTTAAAATTAATGTTAGTATTTTAGCAGCCCCAGTTAAGGGCAATGATCAAAATGCCAAATGAGTCGGGTCTGAGAAATGAGAGCTTCTTTTTCTAGCTCTGGCTCTGGAAAAGGAGTTCCAGGTGGGAAGCGGGGACATTTGACTTCTGATTCTGTCCTGCCATCACCGCTCTGGCAGATTTCTCATTTCTACACTGAGCAGGTCTGATGACCGCTGAGCTGCCTTTGGGTCTATAAGTGGGAAAGGGTCCAAAGGGACCTTCCAGGAAGCAGGAACCCAAACCGCGTGGCGCTCCCAGGATTGCATAAACCTGGTTTAAGGCTGATCTCAAGGCTCGCTCTGCCCAAGTGGATCTCCTCATTTCGGGTGTCGTAACTGTGGCCCAGAAAACAACACCGGCGGTCTCAGTGAAGTGCCGTATCTTGCGCTCCCTGGTCTGTTGCAGCATGCTGGAGAACAAACAGAAGGTGCTGAAGCTAGTGAGGGATTGATGAGCACCCAATGCTGGCCCTTCATGCACAAGGCCTGAGTGCCCCCAGCGAAGTGGGGGGAGGGTCTTTATCTGACACAGTGACACACCGGCCACTTGATTATTTCCAAAGTGCCTCCTGAACAGCAGGAGCTGTGGTTGCCTTCCCTCCTCCGAAAGGCTCTTCTGTGGTTGAAGTGAAATAGAGGCAATTAAATAAGAAATACAAATGCCTGGCTCTTTGGGTGCTCCTGGGGTATTGATTCGAGTCCTAGAAGAGTAAATTGTCATCCTCTTTGACTTATCTGGGGATTATATTTCACCACTAATTAAAGTTCACCCGGGTTGTGTTCCTTTGACTATAAAGAGCTCTCGGACTCTGCCAGAAACAGTCTCTTTGCCGAAGGAGAGTGAGGACCTCTTGCAACTGAAGCTCTCTGGTGCTGCAGGACGCTCGCACTTGTGTGCTCTTGTAAGCGATGCCGTAGAAATTGCACGTTGCTGCCTTCTTTAGAATTCCAAAAAACCATGTAATCTAACAAAACGGACACAGCATCCTCAAAGCAAAGGGAATTTTCCTGGCCCACTATTGCTTGAAGTTGACTTCACTGCTGATAGAAAGCCCTGCTGCTGGATATTTTTTCTGTTAACCGTGTTGCAGTCATATCTAAATGGCAAATGCGATAAAGTCAGTAAAATTTGTGTTGACCACAGGCTGTCTCATTATTTGCGGGATACATTGCTTCAAAGAGCTGGGCTGGGAGAGTGTCACCCTCCATTTTGTAACATCAGTGATTGAGCCTTGATGAATTTTAAAACCATTTGGTTTAAATGCAAATGTTAAAATGAATAATTGCTTTGCTGCAGGCTGAAGTTGAGCAGCCTGAGAATATCTTCCTGTTAAGCCCGTGGATGAGATGGATGCTTTAAAGGAAAAGCTTGACGTGTTACCAATTATTTCATGTAGAAGAATTAACAGAAAAAATGCGTGTTATAGCAATTTCCTCTTCTCCCGTGGCACACTGGGAGGCCACTGTTCATCTGACTTGCAAAGCGTCGTGACTCCTCACGTGGATGGTGCTAAGAATGTTCTCACATTTAATACAGTTTCTTAGGGAAAATATTACTCCTCTGTGTGTGTTAGGTGGTGAGCAAAGACCTTGCTTGACGGGGTGTGTGTGTGTGTGTGTGTGTGTGTGTGTTCTCTTTCTTCCCCACGTCATGCCACCTTCTAGGCAATTTTAATTTCTATCTTCTGAATGTCTTTAACCTGCAGCCTTCCTATTTGCACAGATGGTGGGGAGGTGAGGCCCTCCAAGCCCGCTCCATCGGGGTCCTTCCTCCGGATGGGGAAGACGTGCCAGACCATTCCCGAGGGAGGTGGTGGCAGAATTGTGCGCTTAGCAAGACTCAGTACGAGAAGATTCAGCACCTTGCTGACCAATTCGCTCTTGACAAATCGCTTCCAGACAGTCGTTTCTGGCCAAATGTTCACCTCGTCTTCCTTCCTGGCCGTTCACATACACGTGCACACATACGCCCGTGACCCCACACACACAGGCGCACACACACACACGAACTCGGGTCTGCTGGCTCCTGACTCACTCCCCTCCCTAGCCATGCTGTGCTCAGACTGTTCCAGAGCGTCTCCCGCTTCTCACTTGGTCCAAGGACTCTCTTGAGTTGCCCCCAGGGAGCCCTTGGCAGGTGTCGTGGTGCTCCAAGGACCCAGCCCCATTCCTGCCGCAGGGAGCAAAGTGCGGGTGTCTGACGGTAAAATAGGAAGGCCAGGTCTGAGCTGGACCTGCCCTGGAGATCTTGGCTTAGGGCAGTGCCCGATGGCACCTAAACGCAGATAGACTTGGAGGCTACAACTGCTACTGCCATCACTACTACAACTCCTAGGACTACTGCCACCACCACTAGTACTGCTAGTACTATTACTACCAATATTACTACCACTACTGTTACTACCACCACTGCTATCGTTACCACCACCCCTCTACCGTTACTACGACCACCATTACTATTACCACCACCACTCTACCATTACTACTACCACTATCACTATTACTACCACCACTGCTACTGTTACCACCACCCCTCTACCGTTACTACTACCACCACTACTATTACCACCACCACTCTACTGTTACTACTACCATTATTACTATTATCACCACCACTTGACCATTACTACTACCACTATCACTATTACTACCACCACTGCTACTGTTACCACCACCCCTCTACCGTTACTACTACCACCACTACTATTACCACCACCACTCTACTGTTACTACTACCATTATTACTATTATCACCACCACTTGACCATTACTACTACCACTATCACTATTACTACCACCACTGCTACTGTTACCACCACCCCTCTACCGTTACTACTACCACCACTACTATTACCACCACCACTCTACTGTTACTACTACCATTATTACTATTATCACCACCACTTGACCATTACTACTACCACTATCACTATTACTACCACCACTGCTACTGTTACCACCACCCCTCTACCGTTACTACTACCACCACTACTATTACCACCACCACTCTACTGTTACTACTACCATTATTACTATTATCACCACCACTTGACCATTACTACTACCACTATCACTATTACTACCACCACTGCCTCTACTGTTATCACCACTGTTGCCAGTACTATTACTGCCGTCACTATCACGATGACCACCCCCACCACCATTACTCCTTGTCCCCCCATAACCACCACCAGTTTTATTATGAGTCAAACACTCTGCTAAACATCTGAGTATCATGTTTACTCCTCCATGCAACCCCGTAGTAACCTTTCCTAGTTTACTTAACTTAAACCTTAACTTTCCCGGTTAAGGTTGAGGAATCCAAGGTCTCAAGAACTGCTCGTGGGCTCAGCAGCCTTCCTGCTGGTTCCACTCTGACCCTGGTCCCCGGTAGCTGACTTCCTATCTTACTCCCTGGGCTGGTTCCCTCCATTCCTCGGTTTACAGGTTCACTTCTCCATCCATCCACTGCCCCATCCCTCATGCAGGGCTTGTAGCATGCCTGCAATGTGCAGACTCTGTGTGAGCTCAGTGAGCCTCTGTCTGGAGGGAAAGTCTAGCGGGAGGAAGACTTGGCAGGACAATGACCACCGACCCCAACAAGTAACAACAGAACAGGCGTGAGGGGCTCCACCTGGCTCCCCAGTCACTGCGTGCCTTGCCTGTACTCTAGTCTTTTGGGGGGAACTGATTTCTCTCAGTGACTGAGCTTTCACTGACTTCTAAGATTTCTGAATCCTTATCAACTTTCTGTCCTCATCACTGCCATTGGCTTGATGATTGAACCATCTCCTAGCTCTGCATAATATATATTAACAAGTATCATTTCCAGTGAATGACTGCATGCTCCCACCTGGTTTTTATGGACGCTGGACATTGCATTTGTGGCTTGGGCTAGGATTCCTTGATTCCATTCTGCCCTTCTTCCCTGCCTGTTTTTGCACTGTATGTTCCCCACATTCTTGGCCCCTTTGCTCCCCACATTATCCCCGTGCACGGACCCATCTTTATAATTTCTACATGCAAATCCCAAGAATGACCAATGACTGGCCTTGCATGCATGCTCCAAAAACCTCATTCTGCCCAGGTTTGCATGATGCCTGACCTGGACATCGGGAGTCTGGAAACCCTCTCCCCTGTTCTTTTTAAAAAAAAAAAAAAAATGTTATTGAAGTGTAGTTGATTGACAATGTTGTATTAATTTTTCCTGCATAGCAAAGCGGCCCCCTCCCCTGTTCTGATGTGGCAAGGCTGAGGAAGAGAATGCTTTTTTGAAATATTTTGGTGGAAGAAACATTGCTCTCATCATGCAGCTATATTTCACAACAGTACGACATTTGGAATTATTTTCCTGTAGGTTTTTGGTTTGTTTTCAGTTGAATAGGTTGAAAACTAATGGGACAAGTGGGGATGCTTTTAAGTTTTGCTGCCATCTGGAAGGAATTAATTTATCCCTTTGTAATTGAAGATTAGATCCAAAGATTATTTTTAGATGGAGGCTTTCTCAAGCCATGTAGAATTCTCGACAATCAAACATTTTGTGTTTTCCCCCCTTTCTTGAATTTCTTTTTGTTATTTCCTCACTGGATTGAGGCACAAAGAGATGGAGTGTTTTCTAATGGTCTGGCTGATGCCTGAAAATAATATGACGCTTTTTTCTTCTCCTGAGTAATAAAAAAAAAAATCAAAATGTCTTTTACGAGTGGGATAATTTAACAGATCAATCTGAGTAAATAACCAAAGTCGCAGTTATTTAGAGGAGGTGCAGTAGATGGTGGTTAAGAGCAGACTCCATGGCCAGACTGTCTGGGTTTGAGTCTTTGCTGCTTATTAGCTGTGTGACCTTGGACAGGTTATTGAATTTCTCTGTTCTCAGGCTCCCTCATCTGTAAAATGAGGATAATAGTGAAACTTACCTCCTAGGCTTGTTTTGAAGATTAAAAATAATATTTATGAGTCACTTAGAACAATGTGCTGGAACTTTGTAAACAGAATAATAATTCTTGTTTTGAGCATGTTATCTCTTTCCTGGGAAAGAGTGCAATAACTTGGAGTAAGAGTCAAATTGCCATTTGGAACATTCCTGATGACTGAAGATGTGTGGGAGAGTAGGTCACTCACTCAGAAATTCGACACTTACTGACGGTAACTGATGTGCACTGAGAACTTTCTGTGTGCCAGGCCCTTCCCCAGATACTCACATGTATGATCCATTTCATCCTTACACCAGCCCAGAGAGGAAGATACTCTTATTATTCACATTCTGTAGAGGAGGAAACTGAGGCTTAAAGGATGTGTCAATGAAAAAATGTCACTGCCTTATCAGTAAGCAAGGATGTCGCAGCCATCGGACCATCACATGACAACCACCCAGATGGTGAGCCCTGATGGAACTCAGGATGGAAACAGGATGCCCACCATCTAGCAGCCACTGACGGTGCACCCTGAGGAGATTCAGGATGAGAGAGCACAGGATACTGGCCCCAGAGAGCTGAGGTGCAGATCAAAGGAATGATTTCAATGAGCCCAGACTCTTGCATCTTTCCATACATTGAAGAGCGCTAAATTCCTTAACTCGAGATGTCTGTTTCTTTTCAATTAACAGTAATCTTCTGAAGTTCCGACTACCTGTTCTTTGTTGCAAAAACTCCTCTATATCCTGGTTCCCCCCTCTACCTCTTCAGAGCAGCCCCTCAGAGATATCTGAGAGAGGCTATGTCCCAGGCTTAAGTCCTCAGTTTTGCCCCTTGAATAAAACATGATTCTCAACTTTTAGGCTGTGCATTTTTTTTCCAGGCGACAGATGTAAGTGAATTTCCCAAGATAACAAACATGGAAATGGCAGAGCCGGGATCAAACCTAGACTTGAATGACCTCAGTTGCTGATGGCAACGATCCCTACTGCCCCTTCTGTGTAGTCAACCACAAATGATCGACAGTTGAGTTTAGAAATCAAAAGAAAAACAATTCCCAACCTGACTTGGTCTCCAAGTTATGCCCTGTTCTCAGTCTAGTTAGGTTTAATTAAGGAAACCGCAAAAAGGGATCCCATTTTTTTCCATTGGAATAATAAATGGTACAATCGGTGAGAGAATGGTGGCCTATTTATGTAGCATCCATTTATTCATTCATTTAGTAAGCATTGACTCAGCACCTGCTGAGTGTGAGCTGTGGCCTCAGGTCTGCAGGTGCAGGCAGAGAAGGATGAGCGTTGTCCCTCCTGTGGGACCTGCCACGTGGTCAGAAATATCTGCAGTAGAGGCCAGATTCTAATGAACTTGGGAGATAGGATCTTGCTCATCTCTTTCTGAAGTACCACAACCTCAGCCAAGTCTCCCCAGAATTGCTCTCAACGTAGCCAGCTAACCGATTTCCCATTGGGCCTCTAAGTACAGAATTTCCTTTCCTTTCAATTTTTTAGGTTTCGGACTGAATAGCATTTCCTGATGGTTGGGCGTGTTCCCTAAAGCAGAACCGCTTAAGGCTGCCTGAAGGCACTTACGCTGAAATGGTCCATACAGGGGCACCTTTTCCCTCTGAGGGAAGGTTTAACTGAGACCCCCTAAGTCCTTAAGCTCAGAGCATAGCGAAAGATTCCCTCGTGCTGTAGTTGTGGGCTTTAAAACAGATCTCCAGCTTCTGGAAATGCTAGAGCTTCTGGTTAGCTTACCCGTCCGGGCAGGACAAGGATGCTCCCAGGAGAGGTGGACGGCATTACGGGCTGGTCTGACCACCTTGAGAAGTGCTGTCTACAGTAAGGGCTGGCCTCATAATGGGATATATCACACCATCCTAGGCCTAATGCCGCTCAGTCTACAGGCTGTATTTAAAAATATTCCGTTTGCAGTTTTCTTACCAAGGCTGATCATTTCATAAAGTGTTGGGAAGAACCGTGGACTATCAGTTTGTGAAAGTGTCTGAGACCGAGGTCCCAGAGGAAATTTGTCTTCAAAAATTCATGTCAGGCTTCCCTGGTGGCGCAGTGGTTGAGAATCTGCCTGCCAATGCAGGGGACACGGGTTCGAGCCCTGGTCTGGGAAGATCCCACATGCCGCGGAGCAACGAGGCCTGTGAGCCACAACTACTGAGCCTGCGTGTCTGGAGCCTGTGCTCCGCAACAAGAGAGGCTGCGATAGTGAGAGGCCTGCGCACCGCGATGAAGAGTGGCCCCTGCTCGCCGCAACTAGAGAAAGCCCTCGCACAGAAACAAAGACGCAACACAGCAAAAATAAATAAATAAGAAATTCATGTCAACTCAATGAACACAAGATGAGATGAATAATTCTCAGCTGTTTTGATCTGACAGCGAGTGTAAGGCGGTCCTAAGTCATGAATTTGCTGAGAGGTGCTCCCAGTGAAGAGGGCACAAGCTCGAGTCAGATTCGGGGGAAACTTCCTTTTTATCTGTGGTCCAGCAGAGCCAGAGAGAAACTTCTGGAAAGTAAGCAAACGAAGATTCCAAGCCTGCAGTTTGAAAACATCCCCGTCAGATTTCACTTCCTTTGTCTCTTCCCTCCTTTCCTCCTATTTCCACCCAAACATACTCTTCCTATATTTTAGTCTCGGTGTTTCATTCAGTCATTGGATAACGAGAGGGCAGAATTTATTTTCTGGTTGATGTGGCCTGAGCACTGTGTTCCATCCCAGGTGATATTAATGGATGCCGCACCAAAAAAAGTGTCCCATGGTCATATATATTTTAGAAACAGCAGGTTAATTCCAGTTACATGAGTTTTTGCTGGAGGCTTCACGGAACCTTTAATATGCTGATGGCTAGTCTCTAAGAGGAGGATCTTTTTTAAATTAATTTTTATTGGAGTAGAGTTGATTTACAATGTTGTATTAGTTTCAGGTGTGCAGCAAAGTGAATCAGTTATACATATATCCACTCTTTTTAAAATTCTTTTCCCATGTAGGTCTATATTCTAGAGTATCGAGTAGAGTTCCCTGTGCTATGCAGTAGGTCCTTGTTTGTTATCGATTTTATATATAGTTGTGTGTATACGTCGATCCTAATCTCCCAATTTATCCCTCCCCCCACCCCTTTCCCCCTGGAAACCATAAGTTTGTTTTCTGCATCTGTGACCCTATTTCTGTTTCGTAAATAGGTTCATTTGTAACATTTTTTAAGATTCCACATATAAGTGATATCATATGATATTTGTTTTTCTCTGTCTGACTTACTTCACTCAGTATGACAATCTCTAGGTCCATCTGTGTTGCTGCAAATGACATTATTTCATTCTTTTTTATGGCTGAGTAATACTCCATTGTATATATGTGCCGCATATATATCCATTCCTCTGTCAATGGACATTTAGGTTGCTTCCATGTCCTGGCTGTTGTAAATAGTGCTGCTATGGGTGCATGTGTCTTTTTGAATTGCGGTTTTGTCCAGGTATATGCCCAGGTGGGATTGCAGGGTCATATGGTGGTTAAGAGGAGGATTTTACACACCATTTTCCAAACCCATGGGGGTTTTCCCAAATCACAGGCCCACCATGGTATATACCCCTCAGGGGTGCCGGGCACATTGCAGTCTTGTGATCAGTGTTCCTGGGGGCTCTGATCATTTGTCTCTTATTTCTCAGCTTCTTTTTTTTTTTTTGCCGTACGCGGGCCTCTCACTGCTGTGGCCTCTCCCGCTGCAGAGCACAGGCTCCGGACGCGCAGGCTCAGCGGCCATGGCTCACGGGCCCAGCCGCTCCGCGGCATGTGGGATCTTCCCGGACCGGGGCACGAACCCGTGTCCCCTGCATCCCCCTGCATCGGCAGGCAGACTCTCAACCACTGCGCCACCAGGGAAGCCCCTCAGCTTCTTTTGACTTGTTTTTTATTCTACCCGTATAACATGGACGTATATAATAAAAAGTGAAAGATCTGTTCACCTCGCCCCTTCAGTTCATTCCCAGCATCCATACTGTCAATTCTGCTCTAATGGGATAGGCGTGTTCCTAAAAATTACCACGGTATGCAAAATTATGCACTAAAAGCCACAGGGCTTATGTGAAAAATGGGTTAGAGAACAAACACTCAAAAATTTCATCAGCAACCTATTAAGACAAATATTGGCATCTAATAAAAGCAGTAGCTCAGTTGTACACGTGTTAAATGGTTAGAAAATACATCAATACAACAACAAAAGTGGCACTTTACCTTGACAAAGATCTGAATTTTGCTTGCGGATATGAATGTCAGAAAGATTGCCGCTGGTTCTTTATTGGGAAGCAGTGAAAAGAGGATTATCTGAGGTTGAAGGAAAGTCCACCAGATGTGGGTGAGTGGAGCTTATCACACATGCGGTGACTGTAGGATCTGGTAGTCTCGAGGGGTGTGTGTGCGTGTGTGTGTTCCTACCGTGCTTGGCTAGGTTGGGGACAGACCTCTGCATTCACTTAATGTTTCTTGTGGACAAAAGTGCAAACAAACAAATGCAAAATTCTCATTATGCTCAAATTTCTCCCCAATATATTAAACACGGTTGGAACAAATACGTGTTTTTAAAACAAGCATTACATAGCAGAACTGACTATAATGTTAATATTGTATTTTCTAATGCATGTTTTTCTGTGCAGATAACAAATCGATATCCACACATACATAGCATTCTTTTTTCCCCTTAAATAGGATTATACCACACTTCTTATGTGACTTTATTTTATTTATTTATCTACTTGTGTAGCATGGTTTCTTCTTTCTCTGCCAGTATGTGTAGCTCTGTCTCAATTTTTTCTCTGAGGTTTAGTTTTCCAGTGTCTGGAGATAACCTAATTCATTAAAATTTTTCCCTTTTGATGGTCACTGCAGTTTCTCCATTTCTTTCTTTTCCTGTTACAAGTTGTGATGAGCACTGTATAGTCTTCAGTGAAGACTCCCAGCTTTCATTCGGGATGTAGAAAGCTGGAGAGAACATTACTCCCACCTTTACAACAAAAAAGTTAATTGCTGGACAATTCCCAGACTCACAGTGTTTCTTTTTTTAATTTAATTTATTTATTTAATTTATTTATTTTTGGCTGTGTTGGGTCTTTGTTGCTGTGCATGGGCTTCTTCTGGTTGCGGCGAGCGGGGCCTACTGTTCGTTGCGGTGCGTGGGCTTCTCATTGCAGTGTCTTCTCGTTGCGGAGCATGGGATTTAGGCATGTGGGCTTCAGTAGTTGTGGCTCGCGGGCTCTAGAGCTCAGGATCAGTAGTTGTGGCTCACGGGCCTAGCCGCTCCGCAGCATGAGGGATCTTCCCGGACCAGGGCTCGAACCCGTGTCCCCTGCATCGGCAGGCAGACTCTTAACCACTGTGCCACCAGGGAAGCCCTCACAATGTTTGTTGAATTCATTAAAGAGCTAAAATCACAGGGCAACCAACTAACCTGAAGTCTGAGGAAATACTTGAGTGTCTTAAGAGCTGTGGGACGTGAACATTCGCTTACCTTGGGCGGACGCAACCAGATACCATACAAGCCAGTTAAAGGAAGTTAACTTAAATTTCTAATGAATCATTAAGGCCTAGTGTGGTCTAGCATGAGAATATACCCCCCTGGGAGCTGCAGGGACTTGCTCCCTCTCATGGACTTGGCTCCAGCATCTTGTTCCCAAGACAGACTGGAGACACAGAGAGAATCTCCAGAAAGCCCCCTCGCAGTGCAGACCTGGAGGAAGAGGAGAAGATGCAACAAAGGTGTGGAGCCCTGCCTGGACCCTCCTCTGCTGTCTCCCCTGTGGACCAGAAGCCTTCAGCTGTTGAGGGACACGCGGGAAACCCTGTCACCCCTGGAACACTGGCAAAGACCCGCATCTGGTGGAAGGGAATAGAAAGAAACCCTCATCCCCCGAGGGAGCGGCAGGAAGACATGGTGGGCTGAGACCATGGGAGACCTCCTGCTTCTGGGAGCAGGGCCACTGAGAAGACCCACCCCCAGACCTAAGGATACAGTGCCCACCTAGGATTTAGGCTGAATCAGAGCAACAGAGATGTGCCCCTCTGCCTTCCCCTCCCCCACCAGCCAAGCAACCACTGAGTAATAAGCAAAGCCATCCAGTTCTGGGGGAGGGGACAGAGTGTGGAGGAGGCCAGTGGGCAAAAGAAGACCCAGAGATGGGAGTGGACACACATCAAAAAACCCCTCTGCTAACCCAGCCCTGACCCCAAACACGAGGTAGCGCTAGAGGAATTTGAAGCCTGTGCTGCACTGAGGGTAGCCATAGTAACAAGAAAACCCCAACCCAGCTAAACCCCTAACTAGAGACTTTGTATGTAAGGTGTTCCTAAAATTGTGTTGCTATCGTCTTTCATTTTTTTTTAAAGAAACACTTTGAAGTACTAAGGTTTCTAAGAAACTAGTTTTGAGACAAGTTGATTTCGAATTTTTTTTTTGAAAAATGGGTTTTCTTTATGTTTTTATTTTTAAAATTTTTATTGGGGTATAGTCGATTTACAATGTTGTGTTAGTTTCAGGTATACAGCAAAGTGAATCTACATATACATATATCCACTCTTTTTTAGATTCTCTTCCCATATAGGCCATTACAGAGTATTGAGTAGAGTTCCCTGTGCTATACGGTAGGTCTTTATTAGTTATCTATTTTATATATAGTACTGTGTATACATCAATCCCAATCTCCCAATTTATCCTCCCCCCCCTTATCCCTGGTAACTATAAGTTTGCTTTCTACATCTGTAACTCTATTTCTGTTTTGTCGATGAGTTCATTTGTAGCCTTTTTTAAGATTCCACATATTAGTGACGTCATATGGTGTTTGTCTTTCTGTGTCTGACTTACTTCACTCAGTATGATCATCTCTAGGTCCATCCAAGTTGCTGCAAACGAAGCAAATTAAGGGAATAAAGCAGTGGCGGTAACTCTGATCTAGGCATTAGCATCATGTCGTTTAAATGCTGTTGATTGGGTGCCTGCCGTGTCCACTGAACTGGGATATTTGGACAATAAGGTGTGAGAAAGTGCAGTTTTTGTAAATTGAATCAATTAAAATGCATGGGGAGGCATCCCTATTAAAAACAGTTCTTTTTAAAAGTAAAATATATTCTTCTGATAAAATGATCATTCTTTCGGGGGGCAAGTTATCTAGTTATAACATTGAAACCTGGTTTCTTAAAGAGGTCGTTATGGACTGAGTGTGTCCTGCCAAAATTCATATGTTGAAACACTATCAGTGTGATGATGTTAGGAGGTGGGGCCTTTGGGAGGGGCTTAGGTCATGAGGGTGGAAACTTCATGAATGGGATTGGTGCCCTTGTGACAAGAGACAGGAGAGAGCTTGCTTCCTCTGCCCTCTGCCGTGTGAGGACACAGTGGGAAGGTGGCCATCTGCTCTCTCCAGAATCCTACCAAGCTGGCACCTTGATCCCAGACTTTCAGTTTCCAGATCTGTGAGACATGAATTTCCGTCCACCCAGCCCATGGTACTTTGTTATATAACAGCCCTAGTAGACTAAGACAGAGGGGTACTACTTTCTTAGATAGCATCTATCTTAGAGTTGTATCTATCTTACCAACTCCAGCCCTCGTGGAGGTGACGAAATGATGCCATTATTATCCCGAGTAACCTTTCTTCTGAAAAGACATTGGCTTAGTTTTCTACTGTTGACCGTGCCTAGAGCCGGAGTAGGTAAGAATCAGGGCCGTTATCCCTTTTTTCCAGGCTGAGAAACAAAAGCCCAGGACGGGCAAGTGGAGACACTGGGATTGAATCCAAATTTCCTCTCCATCCAGCTGAGAGAGTTTTCCCACGAGGTTGATAAGGTCTGGGAACTCTTGATTCCATTGGAGTCTGGAGCAGCCAGCCTATCAGATTGAGTTGAGCAGGCAATGCCAGGACATCTATTCCTGATACCTCTAGAAAAGTGGCGCAGGGAGGGCTTCAGCAATTCAGCACGCTTAGCTGGGACAGTGGATGCTGGCAACTCAGCAGCTGTCTGCTGCACAGAGGGTCCTTGTGCCCCTTGCCTGCCTCTCTGCTCCTATCCCAGATGCTTATTAACCTGACACGCTGCCCCTAGCTGGGCGGAAGAACTGCTCTGGACAGTGCAGACTCAGAGCATCCATCCACGCGGGGCAAACTCCTAGGCAGTGTTTGGAACGTTTGCAGAGATGGAAGACAAGCGAAATCTTGGCCTCTGAAGACACCTGGGGTGATGGTGATGGGGTTTGTCGCCTGGAAGAGGCTCCTGGGTGGAAAGATTTCTGAGCAGTCATTTAGTTAGTTCACCTCCTGCTCCCACTGCAATTATAGTTCAAGTCATCAGCCACAAAGCAGGCTTTGCTCTGAAACTGGCTGCTATTCCCGCATCACGGGGGGAAGTTAGCATCTTTTTGCTCTTCTTGCAAAATATAGTGGCCACCAGGATATGCGGAAATGAGGTCATTTTCTGTGGAATCAGGTGATACAGTTACTGATTCCAATTTTTTTCCCTTTAAGATGCTCTCCTTACTAAACAGTTTAATTTAGTGTAGAGCAGCTGACCACAGTAGCTTTTGAACTCTAGCACATATTTTAAATATTTCTAAACCAGAGAACACAGATCCTGGTAGTGTGCGTTGTATTCTCAAGGGTCCCTAAATTTTAGAAAATAATTAAAAAACATTTTTTTGTGTGGTTTCAATTGCAGTCTTAAAAAATGTGAGCATGTTCTGTATCATCTAGGTTACACTTTATAATCGCATCCAGTTGTGCAATTTTGGGACCTAGATTTGCCTAAGTTTGAGTTTGTGTTAATACTAAGCCCAAGTGATTTCAGTTTTAAAAATTTGTATTGAGATATAACATACATATAGCAAAGGGCACAAATCTTAAGTGGACAAGTTGACGAATTTTCACATTGTTTTACAAGATCAAGATAGAGGATGCTTCCAGAAGGCTCTCTAGGGCTGCTTTCCTAAGTCAATACTGTTCCTTCCTGCACATCCCTCAACCGGAGGTAACTAGCTTTCTGACTTCCACCGCCATTGATTAGTTTTACCTGGTGTTGAAGCTCCTATAAGTTGTGTCACGATGTGTGCAACTTTTGTGCATTGCCGTCTTTTGCTCATCATCATGTCTGTGAGATTCGTCCACGTTGTGCTTGGAGGAGTTGTTCATTTTTTTTCAATGCTGTGTGCTGTCCCAGTGAATAATTACACCAGAGTACTTTAAATCCACTCTACTGTTAATGGGCAGTTGTATTGTTTCCAGGTTTTGGATTTTAATAATAAGGCTGTGATACATTTTTTTAAAATTTATTTATTTATTTTTATTTTTGACTATGTTGGGTCTTTGTGGCTGCGTGTGGGCTTTCTTTAGTTGCGGTGAGCGGGGGCTGCTCTTCGTTGCGGCGTGCGGGCTTCTCATTGTGGTGGCTTCTCTTGTTGTGGAGCTCGGGCTCTAGGCATGCGGGCTTCAGTAGTTGTGGCACGTGGGCTCAGTAGTTGTGGCTCACAGGCTTTCGAGCGCAGGCTCAGGTGTAGCACACGGGCTTAGTTGCTCCGCAGCATGTGGGATCTTCCCGGACCAGGGCTTGAACCCGTGTGCCCAGCATTGGCAGGCGGATTCTTAACCACTGTGCCACCGGGAAGCCCTGTGATACATTTTTGGATGTATCTTTCGGTAGAAATATGTGCCAATGTTGGGTGCTTACATATTTACCATTTTATATCCTTTTGACAAATTGACCCCTTTGTCATTAAATAATGACCATCTTGATTCTTGTGACACTTTTTGACTATTTTGTCTGATATAGATATAGCCACCCCTACTCTCTTGTGATTACCATTTGCCTGGAATATCTTTTTCCATCCCTTTACTTTCATGTGTGTCCTTAGAATTAAAGTGAGTCTCTTATGGGCAGCATATAGCTGCATCTTGTTTTTCTGAATCCATTCAGCCACTCTGTGTCTTTTGATTAAGAATTAATCCATTTATGTTTAAAGTAATTATTTATAGATAAGGCCTTACTATTGCCATTTTGTTGTTTTCTGATTATTTTGTAGTATTAAATTTCATCCTTTCATTCTTGATATCTACCTTTGTGATTTGATGATGACTTTTTGGTAGTGGTACGCCGTGATTCCTTTCTCTTTTGGGTCTGCTAGTTTTGTGACCAGCGTGAGGCTTACAGAAGCATTTATAACAGTTGCAGAGGTAAGAAGATGACTTTGTTCTTACATGTTGCATTTGAGGTGCCTGTGGATAAGCAGATGGAGATGTCATTGGGAACTTAGGAGAGAGAACTGCGGTACAATGATGGCCTAATATTGTAGTCTTGACATTCAGGTTAACCTGAATATTTAATCCTTAAAATAAGAGCTTAACACTGGAGACTTACAATATTCTTGACCAGAGTAGAAGCAGTCATTGATTATGAAAATGGACTTCCATCATGAGAGTGATTTTTCCTATAGCTGCAGAAATAGAAGAGACTTCTTCACCTCATGAATTTTCAGAATCCGTGTTGGCTTTAGCACTCTGCTTCATAACTGGCTTTGCCTGCCGGCTTGTTCTGTGTGGTCCCTAGGTCCGGCCAGTTTGTGTCAGTTTGACGCATCTCAGTCTCTGGCTTCCGTCTTGTTCCATTTACTCTGGGCTTGGAAACTACCCCAGAACTTAGTGGTTTCAAAAATGAACATATATTTTGCTAATGAATCTTCAGTTTGTGCAGGACTCTGTGGGGATAGCTGATGTTGACCCCACACAGCATCAGCTGGTGTGGCTTGAAGTCTAAGGGCTAGAATCTTCTGAAGGTTTACTCACTCACATATCTGGTAGTTGATGCTGGATTTTGGCTCAAATCCTGAGTTGGATTCTTGGCTGGAACACCCTCCATGTGGCCTCTCCATGTGGAGGGAGGGAGGTGGGGGGTTGGAGAGAGAGAGAGAGAGAGAGAGAGAGAGAGAATTTTACAACATCATCTTTTACAGTAGCGTGGCAGGAATGTAGCATCACTTTCCCTAGCTTCTATTCATTGAGAGTCACAAGGTCCCTCCCAGGTTCAAGATACATAGACTTCCCCACTTGATGGGGCGTGGCAAGGTTGTGGAGGAGCAGGTGGGACTGGAAGTATTGCTGTCGGGGTTTTGGAGGATGCATTCTGCCACACGTGTATTTGTGGTTCCCGTCACTCCCTGAACCTGCTCTCCATCCTTCATCTCACCTCTCCTGGCACCTGCTGCCCTGCTCCTTCATACACTGCTGACTGTGGCTCAGACTCACAGGAAGGATGGGGCATACGTTGTCCTTTTTTACATTCTCATGTCCAAACAAAGTGATCAAAGTGACAACATCAACTTGACGCCACTAGAGGGGAATGCCAAAGCCAAGAAAAATGTCTGCAAAGTCTGGGGCTTCCAGATTTTCTTCTCTTGTCAGCAAAAGCAGTTAGATTTAGGGACTTGTAGTTAGCAGTGTGATTTAAGATGTTTGGTCACACAAATCAAAAGCCACAGGTCTTCTTGGGTTAGCCAGGACAAATTTATGATGGAGAATTATGTTTTTTAAAAAAAAACTCTGTGAAATGAGCTAAGATTCCTTTGCCTGCAGGGCAATTTTTCCTTTTGAAATTTAAAATTTCTCATCAAGGTGAAAGGCACTGTTGATGACCTTGTTTATGACTGAGAAAGCAATATATATGCAAAGGGAAGGTCTTCCCAGGAAGTTAGTCTTTCCCTGACTTTTGTTGCAAAGCTGCTTTGATTTCTCCACAAGCCAAACTTTCCCAACAGTAGGGATGATTAAACTGGACAGCAGTTGAAATATGATACAGGGTAATCTTGATTGGGAGAAGCCACATGACTGGGACAGATATTCTCTACCAGCACCTGGTGACCCTGGGCCAGGTGTTTTGAGAAAATTTATAGGATGAATGGAAAAACAAAGAAGATGGGTGGAAATGGAAAAAATAAGTCCCTGTTCTGAAACCACAGAAAGCCAGACAGTTTGAAGGAGACTCTGAGATAAAAATGATTGCCTCACCAACATTTTTCTAAGTGATTATGCAACACATGGTATAAAGCAAGTGACAAATTTGTACAAAAATGTGACCAAGCACTAGCCATGGGAACTCAAGAGTAATGGTCGTGATTGTAGAAGTATAGGTGGTCAGTTAATGCATTCATTTAACAAACTCTGTCGAGCACTATTTATGTTATGAGGCACTGTACCAGGGTCCTGAAAATAGAGTCTAAAAGGCTGTGCTTTCCCCTTAGGAGTTCATAGTCCATTAATATTGTTGTACAAGGATCACCACCATCCATCTCCATAACTCTTCTTATCTTGCAAAACTGAAACTCTGTATCCATTAAACAATGACTCTCCATTCCCATTTCCCCTGCCCCTAGAATTTTCTTTTAGATCAGCTTTAGGTTTACAGAAAAATTGGGCAGAAAGGCCAGCAAGGTCCTGTGAACTTCCCCTCCTCCTGCATCTCATCTTTTTGAAGACATTGTAACTAGCAGTTAAACTCAACACATGTAGGGTGGATGATGCATGCTACTCAGTGGAGGTGAGGATAGGTGAGCAGTCAGGATGGGCTCTGCAAACTCACAGGTGGTGGCAACTATGCTGGGACCACCACTTGGCAGATAGTGATTGTAGGATCATACGCAGTATAGTGGGAGACTGACTGTAGGACAGTGACATTGTAGGACTATAAGCCACCTCGGTTTCAGAGAGGTTGAGATGTTAGAAAAAAGCATGCTTGTTGGTATCACTAGAATTTACTGCCTTTGCTTAAGATGGTACGGTTTAAAATCCGAGTGTAGCATCTTTGTGAGCTGCTGACTGCAGGCATTATTATTTACCATATTATGAATAAATGACAGCCTAGAAAGCATTGACCCTTGGCCCAGAGTCAGTAGGGCAATCATTCTTTTTTTTTTTTCTTTCCTATTGTGGAGATAGGATGCCTTGCAGCATGCCACTTGTAATAGTTTTTGAGAAACAGAAGTCTGTGAGGACACATTTCACACAGGAAGACTCTTCATGTTGGCTCTGCATGGTTGATGATAACTGCCTAGGAAGCATTTACAGATGTAAAAGTTCAGTGGAACAGAAGAGGATCTTTACCTGTTCAGTTTAGCATTTTCAAATGGTAATTGACTTTTTAGGCAGCTAAAGACAATGCTGTTTCCTTCCTTTACTCTCTCCTACTTGTTACTTTATCCTCAAATGTAATCCCCAGTAGGAATGGATCCCAGTTTTTTTTTTTAAAGACCTTTAAAACACTTTCATTTAAAAATCTCATTTGCTGGAATGACTGCAAATGTAAACACAAACATTCTTTTTTGAGGTCACAGAAATGTTCTAAAATTGTATTTTTTTGTGGTTTACACAAAACTACATATTTACGAAAAGTTATTGAATCATGCACTCGAAAAAGATTGGATTTTATTTAAAATTTTATGTCATTAAAGTGGTTTAAAAAAACAAACAAACCAAAAAACCCTTCATTTGCAAGTACTATTGATTGAATAGTATTGATGAATTAGCCTGAGGTCATTTGTTGGATTACTAACATCTCCGTGTTCTCTTCTGGAAGTGGAGAAGTGGAAATTTTGGTAGAAGGAGAGTTTATTAGCTCAGCTCCGGTGAACAGTTAAGGTCTCCAAGCGATGTCTACCCCGCTTTTCCATCCTCATTTAACTACTTAATTTGCCTGACGCCTATAGAAGGCACATAAATTATTGGTAAGCGCTGAAATGCATGAAGTTCGGAAGAGATGGTGTCACAGGATACTACCGCTGTTCTTCCAGCTCATGGAGAAGTTGACTTCGGAGGCTTCATCCTGAATCAGCTGCAGCTTATTAAGAGGACTTGCATTCTCTAAAGATTTGAGTTGCTAAGCGTATTAGTTTCCTAGGGCAGCCAAGGCAAAGCACCACAAAGTGGGCGGCTTGACACAACAGACATTTTTCCTCTCCCAGTTCTTGAGGCCAGAAGTCTGAGTTCAAGGTGTTGGCTGGGCCATGCTCTCTCTGAAGGCTCTAGGGGAGGATCCTTTCTGGTCACTTGTAGCTTCTGGTGGTGGCCATTCATCCTTGGTGTTCTTTGGCTCACAGCTGCATCACTGCAATCTCAGCCTCCATTGTCACATGGCCCTTCCCCTGTGTGTGTGTGTCTCTGTCTCCAAATCTCCCTTTCCTTATGAGGTCACCAGTCATTGGATTTAGGGCCCACCCTAATCCAGTATGACCCCGTCTTAACTTGGTTACATCTGCAGAGCCCCTTAGCTATGCAAGGTAACATGTTCACAGGTTCTGGGGATCAGGATGGGGATATCTTTGTGTGTGGGGACATCGTTTTGCTTACTGCACCATCTAATAACGAAGTGGAGAAATACGGAAGGGCAGCAACATGGTGGCCATCATGGTGCCTTACCCCTAGCGGACACTGGATGTATGTTTTTGAATTGAACTGGAATTTGTACAGATCTGTTGCTCTCAATTTCCCATCAGTAGGAGGAACGTTTGGTTGACCTTACTCCCGGGAAACGGTTGAGTGTGAGGCCATGTGGGTTTGGCCCATGGGCTGTGAGGTGGGAGCTGAGATTCCTAATGGAACAATGATGGAGGGCTTTGGGGAGAAAACCCAAGAATAGGTACAAAGCAGAGGGACAGCAGCTAAGGCAGCAAATACAGAACAAGTGAGGGTGGGAGTCCAGAGAAGGTCAGAGTCTGGAGAGGTTACTGATAATGTTAGTAATAATAATGCATTATTTAAACAATCATTCCATGCAGTACTATGTTAACTACTATAAATTATGATATTGAATTCTCACAGTAACTTTATGGGGGAGGTGTGTTAGTATCCTCATTAGACAGATGAGGAAACTGAGGCAGATAAAAATAATGCCAAAGATCAGGAGCTAGCAAGTGGGATGATTTAAACTGAGGTCAGTTCAAGTCCGAGTGCGTAAGATTAGCCCACTTTCACATGCCTCAGTCACATTTCTGATGTCCCAAGTCTTTGTATATAGTACCTGCAGCTTTTCCCATAGGCCAGGGCCCCAGAAAAGCAAGCCTGAGGGGGCTCAACCCCAAATGCTGGTTCTACCTGCACCAAATTCTAAACAACTGAGCCGACTACACTCAGCTCATTGAGAGTAATAACCCATAACAATCAGTTCTTTTATTATTATTATTTTCCACTGGCAAAACATCTCTTATAGTGTTATTTGCAGCTCTGATAAATCGATGGCTTCTAAATTAAGCCCAGTGCAGGCTGGCTGTTATGAATTCTCCTGGAGCTGCCCACTGCATTTTGTCAAGAGCACCCAACTGGGGTGAGCCCTGCATTAGCATTTTAATTGCTGGCTGATTGCTTTCCTGTTGCAAGACTCAGCCCACAAAGGTATAGCAAGCAAGTTTCGATTAGTTCTTATCCTTGATTTACTGGGCCTATAAAGAAGATCTCCCCATAGCACTGGGAAAGTAATACTCTTAATGTACTGAAAACAATACAGAACACTAAAGAAAAAGAATTGCCTTTTTACCAAAGTACAGGCATCCAAGGTCCCAAGGAAAACTCCCGTTTGAATGATAGTAAATTTTCTTGGATGGGTTCTCACTGAAACAAAACAAAACAAGAAAAAAACCAGGGCTCCTCTAAATTCCAGGCTGGATATTATCTCCTTAAGGCTAACACGGAGACATCACTACTGAGATTAAATAACTTAAATAAATTAAATGAAATTAAATAAAGCCTGGCCTGCTTTATTTCATAGGGGAGCTTGTTCATCAAAATGACATTTGTTAAGCTCAGCAAATTTATACACAAGGTTTCTAGTTAATTGGAGTATTAGATCTAAGACTTGGAAGTTTGGCACCTTTTGGAAACATTGGATAACTTGTTAAAAAGAGATTCCTGGGCCCAATCCACACAGATCTGGTTCGAGAGGTCTGGGGTGTGACCCAAGATGGCCTTCATGTTCCCTTCGGCTTGACTAAACTTTAGACAGATCTCTTCCTGACTCTTGGCCCCTGACTGCCCTTTCCTTACAGCATTTACTTTAGAAAACTTATAATCATGAATGATTTCTTTTCCCCTTGAGATGGAAATCTTCTTCCAGCCCCTTGCGAGTTTCACAATCCAAGAATGTCCTTCTTGAGGAGGGGGGAGCCATCCCTTTGAAATGGCATCATCTAGAAAGATATTTCCCTATTTCTCAGTCTCCCTGGGAAGGCAGGAGCCTAAGCACAGCGAGTGCAAATTAGCAAACACAGAGGCCTCATCACATTGACCACCGTCCTCCTAACTTCCTCCAGTACTTTCCGTTAGTTCATCCCAGGGCTTAAAAACTCTCCTGCCATGTTTCAGCTAAGTTGGTTCAATCTCTCTCCCCTACTGCAATAGTCTTGAATAAACTCTTCTTTGCTCATTTAGCCCTGTCCAGTGCAATTTTTCTTTGACTGTTAGCCTGAATATCTGCGTTTCTGATAAGCTCCCAGGTGGTGGTGATGATGCTGGTCTACGGGCAACACTTTAAATCGCAGGAGTCCAGAGACAACGCAGAATGGGGGGGAAACCGTGTAGTGTCCTGCTTGGCCCCTCTCTGCTGAATAAGGTATTATCTCTGTCATTGCATCCTGTGGCCAGTTTCCTGACAGTCTGGAGGCGGAGGTGAGCCTCTGTGGGAGCTGGGAGGAGACAGAGTTGAATGGGTGTCCTCCTTAAAAATGTTCTGTCTGAAAGCAGGTTGTTGGTCTAGAGAGGTGGGAGAAGCTGCCTGTAATCTGTGGCAAGAGTCAGATTTTGTAATGTGCAGGTTAGTCTCTCTTCTTCTAGAGAAATAGTTACCAGAGTTTAGAGAGGGAGATAACCAGCGATGCTGGGGTTTATAAAACCTTGGCCATACTTGCTCTAGAGTGGAGTTTCCCAAAGAGGCATCCTTTGAATCACTGTTTCATAGAACCTTTTGAGAAAGGGTTTGTTGCCCAGAAAAAGGTGGAGACCATTAGATTAAATGGAATTTAAAAGGGTTTCTTTATTGCTGGATTCTACAGTCCTTATTTTGCTGATGTACATTGTAAATCTGCAAAAGGAGGATGAGATAAGCGGCACTTTCCAAACTGATTTGAGTTTGCAGTCTCTTCTTCAATAGAAAATCGCCCACAGAACACAGTCTGGGAGAAAACGGTGCTCTGGAGAAGTGTAGATTACCTACACCTACCTATCTGCATCTTGTAGTGTCAACAGGGATCCTGGGACATCAGCAATGCCCTGGTTCCATCAAGATGGAACAATTTACCACAAAATTCAGAGAGAATAGACTTCCCTAAAGAGAAGAATCCACACGGCAAATAACTGCAAGAAGTGTCCTGTTTTGGTAAAAGGAATTTTCACCCATTTACAAAATCACCAAACGGCACTTCTGGACCTGGGCGAGTGTATCTATGGGTGTGCAAGGGTGGGTGACATTTCAGTGAGCATGTGTGGTTTGTTGGAGTTCTCTATTGTTTTCATCAGTACTTTCATTGTCGACACAGCCTCTTTTGACATTGTGTAATAATTCCTCCATATTTGGGAGTCGTCTATACACCTTGACTTTAATGGATACTAAAAAGTTTCCTGCCACCAAATCTCTCTCTCGCTACAACGTCTTCTGTCAAGCTCTTCTTGGGTTATAATTTCTAGAAGGCGTGTGGGAGGAGGCACCCCTTTGGGCACCGTTTAATACGAATGATTGACCAGGTTAGGCCAGGCAGCAGGCAGCGGCTCCGGTCATGCAGGACTCCTCCACGGAACAGAAAGGGATATTGGGCAGGTGGACCACGCCCCCCCCAGAAGCCTGGGACGGCAGCAGGGCTCCTGGTCCTTGAGGCAGGGGTCGGGCACGTCATCATCCATTTCCACCATCTTGCTCATCACCGGGCTCAGGCTCCCCCAGCTCCATGCTTCTGCTACGTCATCCCATGTCAGAGGTCACCTTTTATCCACATCCTACAGGAAATCTATTCTTGGCTTCTCATGCTTAAGCCTTGGGTCACTGAAGACCCATGGGTTGGGGAAGAGATACCAACTTCCTGCTCCTCTGCACCCTTCTTCCGCCAGCACCTGCCTCTCTAAAGAAGTGACTCAGGGGCTTCCCTGGTGGCGCAGTGGTTGAGAGTCCGCCTGCCGACGCAGGGGACGCGGGTTCGTGCCCCGGTCCGGGAAGATCCCACATGCCGCAGAGCGGCTGGGCCCGTGAGCCATGGCCGCTGAGCCTGCTGTCCGGAGCCTGTGCTCCGCAACGGGAGAGGCCACAGCAGTGAGAGGCCCGCGTACCGCAAAAAAAAAAAAAAGTGACTCAGCCCACACGCCTGGCCTTGGCCATCTCACCTACTCCTCTAAGTACTTGTCAAGAATTTTTTTTCCCTCCAAGCAAATATTGTTCCTTTCCTACAAGCGTTTCCAGAGCCAGCTATTAAAAATGTGAATATTTCCTCCACTGTATTAGTTAGGATCAGCCAGAGGACAGAAGCACTTTAGATATTTAAAGTGGGAAGAGTCTTCGTGTAGAGAGAATTATAGGATTAAACTTCCATTAGAAGGCTGAGGAGGTGAAGATTGGAGAGGTTATTTTCAGGAAATCTCCAAGTGCAGAGATTGCCGGAATTCTCACCTCCAATAGCATTAAAGTGGAGATTGCTGGGAAACACAGACACAGACATAGAGAACAGACGTAGGGGTACTAGTGGGGGAGGAGGGGGGTGGGATGAACTGGGAGACTGGGATTGACATATATACACACTGCTATATATAACATAGATAACTAAGGAGAACCTACGGTACAGCACAGGGAACTCTACTTGGTGCTCTTCGGTGACCTAGATGGGAAGGAAATCCAAAAAAGAGGGGATATCTGTATACGCACAGCTGATTCACTTTGCTGTACAGCAGAAACTAACACAACGTTGTAAAGCAACTATACTCCAATAAAAATTACTAAAAGATTAAAAAATAAAAGACCTAGCATCACTGTAAAAAAACAAAAGTGGAGGCTCCTGGGAGGACTCCCAGAGCTGCTGCTTGTGACCTCAGTATAGCAGCAAAGAAAGGTGACCTCAAGGCCCCACTGTTGTTAATCTGACAAAGTACAAGCCACCGAGAATAATGGCTTTCTTTGCTTATTCTGCCTGCGAATTCTGCATGAGTGCACCTCCTTGGAGGAATCAAACTGGAATCCACCTAGAAAGGGAGTCTGGGAAAGTAGTTTCCAGTATAGGGGGTGGCTTAGAAGGGGAGGGGGTGCTGTGGATTCATACACGATGGCCAACACACCTACTCATTTACCCGTGGTTTCAGTCAGTGAAGGGAAGCGCGGGCAGGATCTGGGCAGGTAGAGTCAGGAGCACGGGAAGGCAAGGTGCATCAGGCACCATGCTAATCTGATGGAAGCTGAGGGTGCCTGTCTCAGGGGAGGGGGCTGAACTTCAGAGGGTGATCCGGTTATGGGGGCTGTTGAATGCCACCCACTGGGTCCCGTGGAGACCCCGCAGAAGGAACCCATGTGATTGGAAAGGTCATGGGAAGATGCACCGCTGTAGCCTCTGAGGGCTCCCTTCTCCAGGACTTGGCTTCTGGATCTGGAATATTCCCCCGTCATAGTCACTGAGGAGGTGGCAACTTGAAGGAAACAATGTCATCCTGGTGGGAGCAGTCAGGGCTGCTGTGAAGCCCTATGCGTTAATATTTGTGGACTTGTCACCAGTTCCACAGGGTCCTGAACAAGGTCAAAGGAAACAGTATCTCCCCCGCCCCCCTCCGATGAACTGCTGATGCACGATATCTGTTGTTGTCATTGGCAAAATAAACCTGCTTTTATGAGCTATTTGCTTTCGAATGTGAAAACTCTTGGAAATTACTTTTGGGTCAATTTTTCTGTTGCTCTTTAAACAGTGACTTTGAGTGTTTTGGGGATTGTTGCTTTCCCCATCGGGTCTTTGATTCTAACCCAGCCAATCACCAATCAGTCAACTAGCCCATCCCACAAAGCTCAGAAGGGCGATGTTATCTTTTGGGATAAAGTGGGAGGAATCGAAGCCTGGAAGGTTTTGAATTTCTCGGCAATGAGGTTGGGCTGAATTCTGATGTAGTGCTGAGGCTGAGGTTGCGGGCGTGGAGCGGGTGCGGGACACAGCTGTGTGAGATGCTGTGTTAGAGTCGTCCGTGAATTCTCAGGAAAGACCCTTAACCGGCTGAGTGGCAGGAACCCAGCATCTGGCCCTGTGCATGACCTCCCTAAGTCTAATGCAGAAATGAAACAGGGCAGAAGTCCGTGTGCAAACAGTGATCGTGCTTTCCTTGATTGTTTTTTTTAAATTGATATTGAGGTTGAAATTAGGAGACTTGAATTTGTTCTCAAAATATGTACCCCTCTGCACGTGTGTGCACTCAATGGATTACTGATTGAATCTAAATTGTGGGTGATGAGTGTTACCTTAGAAACTATGGCTAAACATCCTCCCACTGTGAATGGTAGGTTTAAAAAGCCTTTGCCTATTGCTTACAGGTACAATGGGCCTATTAGTGAGACTGAGGTGTTGCCTTTAAGTTGATTAAATAAAAAGCCTATCAGCGGGCTTCCCTGGTGGCTCAGTGGTTGAAAGTCCGCCTGCCGATGCAGGGGACACGGGTTCGTGTCCCAGTCCGGGAGGATCCCATGTGCCGCGGAGCGGCTGGGCCCATGAGCCATGGCCGCTGAGCCTGCACGTCCGGAGCCTGTGCTCCGCAATGGGAGAGGCCACAGCAGTGAGAGGCCCGCGTACCGCAAAAAAAAAAAAAAAAAAACCAGCCACAGTCAGCAGCCCAGCAGCTCAGTTCATTGGTGGGTACCTGCCCTGTGCAAGGCACTGTCCTCAGAGCTGGATGAAACCGGCAGAAAACCCGGCCATTATGGAGCTCGCGTTGTATTGAGACAGATGAGAGACTAATAAACAGAGAAGTACTTGGCGTAAATAATTAAGTATATAAATAATTAGAAGTAGTTGTACGGCAATAAACCCTATGGATAAGCAGGAGGCAGAGAAGAGGGCTAAGTAGTGCCTGTGGTGAGTGGTGTGCGATTTAAAATAGGATGATCAAGGCCTCTGAGCGGAGACCCAGAGGAGTGTGGATAGATGGCCACATGGATAGATGGGAAGGACCATCCGAGGCAGAGTGAAGAGCAAGTGCAAAGGCCCTGAGGCAGGGCAGGGATGCTGCTCTAGGGATGGAAAGGGGGCCTGGGAGTTGGGCTGGACCAGGAGGGGAAGAGGATTGGCAGTGAGGTCAGAGAGAAGGAGGATTGATCATTTAGGGGTTACAGGGCTTTGTGAGAACGTGGGTGTCTCTCCTACATGGGAAGTCATGCCGTTTTCTGCCTGACTGACACTGGAGCTGCCCCCTGGATGAGGGGGCCTCTGTCTGCGGGACACTGAGTAACTCAGACTCTGACCCGACCCAGTGGACAGGTCAGGTCGTGTTGTCTAGAGTCAGCAGTCCCAGTTGAAAATGTTGCCTCTGCCCCTTAGTAACTGTGTGATTTGGGGCAGATTCTTTTCCTCTCTGAGCCTGTTCCTTCACCTGTAAAGCAGGGATCATAATAGTATCTACTTGCAGGGTCATTCTTTCTGGCTGTGCAGCCTTCCTGAGTTTGGGAAATTCTCTTAGAGTTTTTCTTAGGATTCTTGAAAGAGAATTGAGTCTGCTTCCCCTTGTAGAAGAAAAATACCAGATGTTTGCTTTCAAGTCTTGCAGTCAGGATGCAGGGAAGGGAGAGGTGTTCCATTAATGAGACACAGCAGCTGTGATGCAGAGAAGGGTGTGTGTGCGCATGTGTTTACGTGGTGTGTCCCTTTGAATGTGGTGTATGTGTTGGTGTGCATGTGTGTCTTCGTATGTGTGCACACCTGTGTGTATCTGTGGTGTGTGTGAATGTGTGCATGCGTTTGTTTGTGTGTGAGCCTGTGTCTTCCACAGCCCAGTCTCCACACTAGGTGCTGCCAGACTTCCCTTCAGGAAGATTGATCTGAATGCGCCATTCTGCCTAAGAAGACATTAATGAAAGTATGTAAACAATTTGAGATGAAGATGGTCCCTGATCCGTGCTGTTCTTCAGCATGGCTCTCTCTTTACTTGACTTTTCCATCTCTGCAATGCTCTGTATTGTGGTTGTTTCTAGGTTGGGGTTTATAAATTGCTAAGGGAATTTCAAGTAAATTTTAGAATACGTGGGTCGAATGCAGTGAAATCTACTCATTGCAGACACATTTAGAAGTGCCCTGAGAATCCTGTCTGTCCTCAAGTAATTGTAGCGCACCATTTCCCCATAAGATGCACTTGTGACAATAAATAGAGAGCAGGGAGCAGCAGCCAGTCAGCCACTGGTGAGCGTGGGTGCTGGGCAGCTGGACCGGCTCAGCCACCAGCCCAGTGCCTCAGTCTCTCCCCCAGCTTCTCAGTGTGAAAGATCCAAGTTGCCACCTCAGCAAAACCACAGCTGAGTATTCCATGGATTTCTAGGTGTCTCCCTTTAATATTGGAAGCCGGAATATCTAATCAGTGACTGCCACGGGGTCTACTGCAGCAAAAGTGCTTCTGCAACTTAACTTTTGTTGAGGTTGAAAACCCTTGGAGGTGTATTTGTGCTGTTTCATCTCTGCATAGAGGACTCATCCTCTCTCTCACATCACAAGTCTATCGACCGTTCCAGGAAAACCATTTCCATTTCTGTCTTGGGACGACTTCTAGCCTTTGCTTGATTCATCCCATCATGCTTTAAAAGAAATAAAAATGCTGGAATTACACAAGTGGGTGCAGCGGGAAATTTAGTAAAAATAGAAACGATTCAAGAGTAAAAGATAAACTCCTTCACCTTGTGGTAGCTCTCATTTCTCTCTGTTATTTGTCTATATGAATGGTCACTTTGGGTTTCCTCACAAAAATATAATCCTTTCTGCCTCTAAAACTCACCTGCATACTTGTTCATCTTTGCCATGTGGCTTTCAAGGGAGTGTTTTCAGCCAGTGGGGCAGTTTTACTCCTAATAAAGATGAAGGCTATAAAGGTTATCTTGGACCATATATGTTACCTCTATACAATCCCCAAGTCTTCAAGGAAAGAAATGCAGGTAGTAAGAATTTATTGAAAGACTTTTTAAGGTCCTAATGGAAGACAAACACTTACTAGGAAGATATTTGCTATCCTAGCCCTAAGTCAAAGAACTGAAACTGAAAGGAAGGAATTCCAGACATTCACAGCAGGTATCTGGAGAATAGAGCATCTGTCCTCTAAATCACCCCATTGCCTCTAAAATCACCCCAGGGGGAGGGTTACAGAGTCAGAAGGCCAGGGTGAGGCAGACGAGCAAAGTAGTAATTAGAAGGGAACTTCATCTGATTAGCTGCCATAGGTTCATGTCCTATAAGCTGGGCCGGACTCGGGCCTGGGGGGAGGTTTATAATCAGTGTTGGCTACAGTAGCTCCTGCACAAATACCACCCTTGCCCTCGGTGTCTTGTGAGTGTGCTCATCCAATATCTTACCACAGATCAGGAGCCTGGAGGATCGGGGGCTGCTTATCCCAACACAAAGCTCTCCTGCTGAAGGGGTCTGGGGCTCCGGAGACCCCGCCCTGGGGAGGTGCCCCTCACAGGTTGGCCAGGACGACTTTCGGCACTTAGCACAGGGCTTTGCAGAAGGGCCAGCTGCCGCATTCCTTGGAAAGACTTGGCACGGGATGTAAATGTCTCCTGTTCTAAAGTCAGAGCTCTCTCCTTACTGCCCGCTGTCCAACACAGGATCGGGCCCAGCTTAGAGGTGAAGATGGTCAGAGTCACCTTTAACCTTGAACTGTGGGTCTCCACCCATTTCACGGAGGGACTTTACTTGGTGCCAGGCTCTGGGTCCTGATGCTCAGTCATGATTCCTGCCCTTTCTCTGTCTGCAAACCAGGACACAGATCGGCTCTCAGCCCTGGCTGCCTGCGAGAGACATGGGAGGAACTTAAAAAATGGGTGCCTGGATCTAACTCCAGACCAGGGAGATCAGAGCCTCTGGGGTTGGGGGGAGGGGAGTCCACGGTTAGTCTCTGGCTAAAGAAAGTCTGGAAATGACTGAATGCATTTGCACGTAACGTGCCGCTTAGTTTATGTATTTGCCCAGTGAAGCTGGGCTGTGAGTGTCTGGGGCTGGGGCTAGTTACGTTTCCATGTGGGGATGGATAGAGCTGGGCAGGGAGCAGCAGGTTCCTGACGTGAGGGCAAGAAGCTGTCCTGGAACAGGCGTGGACGAGCCGAGGGACGGAGGGGGCGCCCCGTGGGCCAGGTGTGTCTGGATCACGATTTTCCCAGGGGAGGAGACCTGGCCATGTGATGCACCAGCTAGCATCTGAGCTAAAGGCGCTTCTCAACTATACTCCAATAAAAATTATAAAAAAATCATTAGGGACATGCAAAATAAAACCATAACAAGATGTCACTATACACCCACTAAAATGCCTAAAATTAGAAAGATTGCCAATATCTGGTGTTGGCAAAGATGTGGAAAAATTGGAACCCTCACACTGCTGATGGGAATGTAAAATATGCCAACTGCTTTAGAAAAAAAAAAAAAGGCACTTCTCCTTCTGTCCCTGCTGTCGGCCACGGTGCCCTGACTCAGTCGCTGCTCGTCAGTAAAGGGACAGAATAGGATGAAGTCACTCACCCAGGGATGGCTTTTTATAGAAACGGACATGCCTGTCATGGTTGCAGGACACTGAGACGTACCCTGGACCAGAATATCCATGTTCCTTGGCTCTTGACGTATGAGATCCTTTAATAGGGAGTCAGCTATTTCTTTCTTAATGAAAAATAAGGTGTAACTGGCAAATGACCTTGGGAGGGGGGAATTATGGCTTCAGTTCACATACAGGACAGAGTGGCTAGTCTCAGATTCCCTCCTGAACGTGGGCTTGGCTGCAAGGTGAGGAGGCCCAGGGCAGTCCATCCTTCCCAGGGACATACTTGTAATTAACAGCAGCTCCCTGGGATCCCAGTGTCTTCACCAGTTCCGAGGCTCGTGCGGACCAGGGGCCAAGGTGGATGGCCTTTGTGCTGTGTCACATGTCTCCTGTTCATATGGATGCAGGATTACAAACTCAATTCATTCTATCGGTGCTTTACTACCATCATGTGAGAGAGAATTGCTGATGGAAAAGCACAGACTCCCCAACATGGTCTTGATGTCTGGATGGGTGGGAAACAGATCTAAACATTTGGCCTGAAGAGATGTCGCTACAATATTTTCAAGGTGAAAAGAAGTCTAGGCTTTTCCCACTACCAGGACAAGGTTCTGCAGAAACTGGGACTCTGAAAGCATTAACATTTAATGAGTTGTATCAGCAACTTAAAAGATATCCATCCATGACACGAGGAAGTGGGGATTCAGAGCAGGGAAGCAGCCAGTGACCTTTCGGAAGAGACCGCTGCGTGGTCTCCGGGCTGTCTTTTGAGCAGGACTTGGGAGCAGTGGACGTGTGAGGTAGCAGGTTTTAGCAGAAAACTCAAACAAGACATATTTTGGCATGTACTTGTTACACTGAAGATCGGAGGCCAGATAGCTAGTGTGTGTGTGTGTGTGTGTGTGTGTGTGTGTGTGGTCTGTAGGCAACAACTCCACTCATTCTTTTGTTCATTTTTGCAGTAACACTGGAGATTTTTATTATCCCTGTAGGGACATCAGGTCACTGGCAATACCACGTCTCAAGCATATCCAAGACGTCTGTGGGCAACCGAATCCCCTTCTCTCATTGCAACATTTCTCCCCATTTCGGTGTCCCCCCAGTACCTCCACAGACCCCGTTGCATGGTGGGCATGGAGAGAGTAACCCCAGGAGAGCCATAAGGATGGAGGCACCCATGTCACCCCATTTGCAGTTGTCCGTCCATCTTCCTGCAAGGCCTTGGCATGTGCTCATCAGCCTGGAAGGACCCAGGCTGTGTCGCATGTCCTTACACGAAGGCCTGGCATGGAGCTCTTCCATCAGTGGCTCTAATGACCATCAAACATGTCCAGGCCCTAGACACTAACTGAGGGAGGGGAAGGTGCAGACGGTCTAATCAAGAAGAGAGAGTGGGGCTTCCCTGGTGGCGCCGTGGTTGAGAGTCCGCCTGCCTATGCAGGGGACACGGGTTCGTGCCCCGGTCCGGGAAGATCCCACATGCTGCGGAGCGGCTGGGCCCGTGAGCCATGGCCGCTGAGCCTGCGCGTCCGGAGCCTGTGCTCCGCAACGGGAGAGGCCACAACAGTGAGAGGCCCGCATACCGCAAAAAAAAAAAAAGAAGAGAGAGCGTTGTGGGAGGATGGAGCCCGGGCCAGCGCTCCCTCCAGGGTCGCAGGGGCTGCCCCACTGCCCCATTCATCCTTTTATTCATTCATCCAGCCGATGCAGGTCATTTGAGGATCTCCTGTGAGGTGGGTGCTGTGTCAATGAGGAAATAGAGGCCCAGAGAGGCTGGCTTGGATAAAATGAATTAAGCTGGGCTTCGAGACTCAGCTGTCATGCTGGGCATCTCTGCCTGTCCCTCTAGACTCATTCTTCTTTTTTTTTTTTAATTGAAGTACAGTTGATTTACAATGTTGTGTTAATTACTGCTATACAGCAAGGTGATTCAGCTATACATATATATACATTCTTTTTTCTTCACATTCTTTTCCATTATGGTTTATGGAGTATAGTTCCCTGTGCTATACGTTAGGACCTTGTTGTTTATCCATCCTGTATATAAAAGCTTACATCTGCTCACCCTAACCCCCCACTCCACCCTCCTCCAACCGCCTCCCCCTTGGCAACCACAAGTCTGTTCTCTATGTCCGTGAGTCTGTTTCTGTTTCGTAGATAGGTTCATTTGTGTCATATTTTAGATTCCACATATAAGGGATATCATGTAGTGTCTGTTATTCTCTTTCTGACTTACTTCCCTCAGTATGATAATCTCTAGTTGCATCTATTTTGCTGCGATGGCATTATTTTGTTCTTTTGTTAATGGCTGAGTAGTATTCCATTGTATATCTATAGCACATCTTTTTTAAAAAAAATATTTATTTATTTATTTAGGGCTGCATCGGGTCTTAGTTGCAGCACGTGGGATCTTTCGCTGTGGCACGTGGGCTTCTCTCTAGTTGTGGAGCATGGGTTCCAGAGTGCGTGGGCTCCAGGGTTAGTGGCACGTGGGCTCAGTTGTTGCAGCGTGTGGGCTTAGTTGCACCGCGGCACGTGGGATCTTAGTTACCTGACCGGGGATCGAACTTGAGTCCCCTGCATTGGAAGACAGATTCTCAACCATTGGACCACCAGGGAAGTCCCCACATCTTCTTTATCCGTTCATCTGTTGATGGACACTTAGGTTGCTTCCATATCTTGGCTATTGTGAATAGTGCTGCTATGACCATAGGGGTGCATGTATTTTTTTTGAATTACAGTTTTGTCTGGATATATGTCCAGGAATGGGATTGCTGAATCATATGGTAATTCTGTTTTTAGTTTTCTGAGGAACCTCCATACTGTTTTCCACAGTGGCTGCACCAACTTACATTCCCACCCACAGTATAGGAAGGTTCCCTTTTCTCCGCACCCTCTCCAGCATTTATAATTTGTAGACTTGAAATGGTGGCCATTCTGACAGGTGTGAGGTGGTACCTAATTGTAGTGCTGATTTGCATTTCTCTAATAATTAGCGATGATGAGCATCTTTTTATGTGCCTCTTGGCCACCTGTATTTCTTCTTTGGACCTGCACAAGTGTCCCAGAAGCCTGGCCTCTTTGGGTGGCCTCACAGGCTTTTTATCCTGTGGCTTCCAGGAGTATCCTGCCCATGGGAGGCACAGGCAGCACATGGAAGGTGGGAGGAGAGGTCTGGCTAGTTTTTACCCCGGGATATTCTCTGGTGTCTTTGCATTTCTCCACTTGAGGTTACAGCCCTTTCCTCCAGTGACAGCTCTCACAAGATTCAGAAAACCAGCACCCCCTTTCCACTCAGGCCAAGCGCCAGTAACCTCCTGATGAAGTCGGTCCTGGACTAACTCATCTTCTTTTGTTGATTTCTCTCACTCTTGCGGCCAACTCTGGGAATACCAATTCATTATACATCCTTCATTTAATTTTTGGGGGTGTGCTGTTTCCATCAGCATCCTGACTGGTGCAGTCACAGGTACGCAAAGTCTGGGGGGCAAGTAGAATCTCAAAAGGGGACCCTGGGATTGTGTGCTTATGCCTGGCTTGAAGCATAGATTATTATCTCCTCATGGTGAGAAAATGGCTTTGAACAGAAGTGGGACTACAGCTGAGCCCATGAGAAGGGCACACCAGACACCAGTTGGGCTGTTGCGTCAATTTATATTATTTTCAATGAGGATGTATAAAACATGAGAAAATCAAGGGAGGGTTATAAAAAACATGAGAAAATCAAGGGAGGGTTATAAAAAGACCTTGTTTCATTCATTCTCAATGAGCTGTCTTAGCAATTCCTTAGGGGCATCTGGTCTCCAGGAAGGACCGTAGTACTTTGAGTCAGAAAAAGAGAGTTCTGGTTCCATTTCATGTAATAACTTACTCTGTGACCTTGGGAAATTACTCCATTCTAGCACGTTGAATGATACATGATTCTATATGAATGGAAGTTATTTCTAGTCTTATATTTCTCTCTCTTTAACTACTGCCCAACTTAAAAAATAGCTCTTTCTCAATATTTCCTTAGACATATTTCAAAAGCTTTTTTTTTTTTTTTTTTTCCCAAAAGCTTTTTATGACTTATCAGAAACAATGCTGTTACAGAATGAGAAACTGGAAAAGCCGCTGGCTTTCTCTGTTGGAGATGGTCGTACTTGGCACTTGGTGGTGATAGAATTAGGTCTGAGAAGCCAGCGAAACTCTGCACTCTGGACAAAACCAATTAGGTCCAGCCTCAGGCACATCGCCCACTGACACTAAGAGATGGTCCTCGTCAGCTCAAAGAGAGAAACGCCCCAGGGGCAGGTGTGATCGTGTGGTGTTCCGCCACCTTCTGGTACCCTATATATTTGTATTATATATATATATACCCACTATATATATAGTGGGTATATATGCAGTAAGTATACATAGTAAATATATATATATAATAAATATGTATAATAAATATACTTAGTAAATATATATAGTGGGTATATATAGAGTAAATATACATAGAAATATATATAGTAAATATATAATAAATATAGAATATATAGTAAATATATATAGTAAATATATATAGAGAGAGGGTATATATATATATAATACATATATAGAGAGCAAATATACATAAGAAATACATATAGTAAGTATACATAGTAAATATATGTAGTAAATGTATATACTACATATATATAGTAGATATATATATATATTATATATACGTATTTGCTTTGGTTTGTGAGAGTCGCTTTCTGTCACTTGGAATGATGGGGATGGAGCCAGTGAGCTTCCGATGGCCTGCAAGTCCTCCCTCAAGTCTGGCCTCATCCCTCCTGCCCCATCTGTTTACATACATCCCCTCCTCTGGAGTGAGGCCATTCTTCTCACCGCCCCTCAGCAATCGAAGGTCATGTGCCTCTCTCTGCCTCTTCAGAATCGCCTTCACATCATTCCGTTTCCTCTTGCCCAGCCTCACCTGAACTTCATGGTCCAGCTCAGCCCTCCCACCGGCCCCTCCTGGGTGCTTGCTTGGGCCACAGAGAGCGCCCTCCCAGGCCACTTCCTGGTCACTCTCCACGCAGGGCTTCGCGTTCTGTCTGCTGCCTGGCTTAGTTCATTTGCCACATCTTTCAAATTTCCGTTCACCTTTCAGGCGCATACACCTGTTCTTTATGCTTAAACAACTTCAGTCTCATATTTATTTGCATGGTTATTGGGTAGCAGTTGTCTCCCCACTGCGCTGACACACACAGACACACGCATGGCACGTAGTAGTCACGCAGCTATTTGTGGATGAACAGAAGTTTCAGTGAACAAATGCTTGAATGATGAATCAATGAGTGGATTGTGAATGTGACAATTTTGGCTTAAATGTTCAAATCCCTCATAAGGGGTCAAAATGGACGCTGTGAAGAAATGGTGTTTGTATTTTGGACTCATTACCTCTTTATTTTCTACTCTGGTCTCTGAAAACTCCCTGCCCCTTTTCTTTTCCAAGGCTGCCTTTGGGTCATTTTTAAAAAAACAGATAACTTGAGATCTACCCTCTTAACACATTTTTTTTTTTGCCGTACGCGGACCTCTCACTGTTGTGGCCTCTCCCATTGCGGAGCACAGGCTCTGGATGCGCAGGCTCAGCGGCCATGGCTCATGGGCCCAGCTGCTCCGCGGCATGTGGGATCTTCCCGGACCGGGGCACGAACCTGCATCCCCTGCATCGGCAGGTGGACTCTCAACCACTGCGCCACCAGGGAAGCCCGACACCAGATTTTTAATTTTATTATTCTTATTATTATTTTGGCTGCACGGTACGGCATGAGGGATCTTAATTCCCTGACCTGGGATCGAACCCATGCCCCCTGCAGTGGAAGTGCGGTGTCTTAACCACTGGACTGCCAGGGAAGTCCCCAAGGCATCAGATTTTAATTAGGGGGATTTTCAGAAAAAATAGTCTAAAACTTGAAAATAGGCAAAAACGTGGTTTCGTGACCTTTGAATCTCATGCCCAAGCATGCCTGCGCGTCCAGAGCCTGACGGCCATCCTACTGTCCTGGGAAATATAATTGTGTTGGACTCACAATTGATTAAGACCCAGATGTTTTACAGACCTGTAAACTGAGAGGTTGACTTGTAGAAAACTGATGAAGCAGGCTGATTTTTTCCTAACTATTAGCAAAGATAACCTCAAAGGTTATAGTTTTATTGACTTACAGGATATTAACTGGTTTAAATATATATATATATAACTCAACAAGCTTATTTCAGCATTTCCTTTTCCCACTGATGGTATAAATCCCACTTTTTCACACCCTCATTCAACCAGCTCTTTGATTCTGCAGCTTTTTTCTCACTAATGAGTTAAATAAAACTTCGACGCAATCTCACGATCCGTTGTGAATTGGGTTTTTTTCCAGGAGCTTAGGGAAGGCAATCAGGTTAGAACTGGGGTGCAAGCTATGCTTTCTCAGCAGGTACACTGGCTAAGCTGTGTTTGCACATGGTTTAGGACTGGTTTGGGGAGGGAAGAATAATAGGGATGGGGGAGGGGGAAGGCCCCTCCCCCTGTGCCTCTCACCGCCTGGACCTGGGGTGTTGGTGTTTACTTTGCTGCCTGCCTGTCCACCCTCTTCCCGTCCTCTCTTCCTATTACCTGCTTCCCCTTTCCATCTTTTTTTTAAAAATTTTTTTAGGCATCTCCGTGCAGCATGTGGGATCTTAGTTCCCTGACCAGGGATCAAACCCGTGCTCCCTGCATTGGGAGCTCGAAGTCTTAACCACCGGACCGCTAGGGAAGTCCCCCTCCTGCATCTTTTGTTCTCTTTTCTGCTTTCCACCTTCTCTCCCATTCTTGGCCCTCTCCCTCTCTTCCTCCTCTTGACCCCTCACCTGCCATCCTGGCTCTGCTTCTCACAGCGCATGCCCTCCCGCTGACAGCCACAGCAGCCTGAAAACTCTGATTCCTCCTTTACCTTGCCACAGTGGAGGTGGTATGTTTCCAATCCCAGAAGGTCAAGGGTGTACGTAAGTAGTAATCTTTGGTTTCTGTAAGTACAGCCAAGACTACTGCCCAGTTTCAAACTGGTTCACGGAGTCCACATGTATTGTTCCCTGGCAGAAAGAGTGGTATATCTATGTGTCCTTAACTGTTTCCCCAGGTCAGGGCACAATAAAAGTAGGGCAGCGGGGAATCAATTATAGGATGGATGAAAATATATATAGGACCTCTGCGATTTAGTTGAATCAAATGCTAGCTTCTAATCAATATAATGTATTTTTTATTATTAAATAGCCCATTATAATATAATAGAGCCATAAATACTGATAAAAGTGTTCCAGTAAGTAATTCCTTTTGGAATAATGACTCTTTGATTATAGAATGATTTGGCTTTTAATTTACACCCGCACTTAGTGTGTTCCTCTTAACTTAATATTCTCCCAGTGCTGAGTGCAGCCCAAAGACAGTGACGAATGTGCACCTCTGGGGAGCTTCATTAAGGAGCAGCTCTTTTGCGGGGGCCCCTCTGAGTCCCGTGGTCCAGGGCCCAGGGGCTGGAGTACCACGTGCTTCTGTGCACCTTCAGCTTTTATTTCCGTCCGCATCTCGTGGCATGTGGGATCTTAGTTCCCCGACTGGGGATCGAACCCGTGCCCCCTGCGTTGCCGACCCAGAGTCTTAACTACTGGACCGCCAGGGGAGTCCCAAACCTTTAACTTTCTTCATCTGTGGACTCTGGATAACATAATTCCTGGGCATTCGGTCATTCAAAAGACCTTCTTTAAGAGCCTGCTATGTGATAAGCATGCACTAAGCACTATTTAAAGGAAGTGTTGAAAGAAAATAAACAAAAAACCAACTACAAGACAAGAGCCCTAAAGGTGAATGGGATCCTGGAGAGGACAGCCGTTCCCACTGGCATGTGGTATGCTGCATCTGTGTAACCCACCCTTCTCTCTTTCCCTCCCACCCAGCTGCCCCCAGAGACCCCTTCCAGTTCCAAGGATAGAGCAGGGTCTGGATCTCCTGTACCCAGTGTTCCAAGTGTTGGCCCAAGGCAGTCACTCCATTCTCTAGGACAGAAGAAAATGAGAAGCGTCTAGCTAGAATCGCTGTTTTCCTAAATGAATTGTAGACTAACTAGGCATTAAACATCATTCTCAAACTCAAGATGTCGAAAGCTGAATTCACCATCTTCTCCCAAAACATTCTCTTCCTCTTCTCTTACCCATTTTTAGTAAAGCCTGCACCCAGGGGTGTGTGGGTAAATGTTTAACAATGGGCTCTCGGGAATTCCCTGGAGGTCCAGTGGTTAGGAGTTGGAGCTTTCACTGACTAGGGCCTGGGTTCAATCCCTGGGCAGGGAACTAAGATCCTGCAAGCTGTGCAGCACGGTCAAAAAAGCAAAACAAAACAACAACAAGAAGAAAACAACCAAAAAAAGGGCTCTCAGAAAAAGAGTTCTGGGCTTCCCTGGTGGCACAGTGGTTAAGAGTCCGCCTGTCGATGCAGGGGATACGGGTTCGTGCCCCGGGCCGGGAGGATCCCGCATGCCGCGGAGCGGCTGGGCCCAGGATCCATGGCCACTGAGCCTGCACGTCCGGAGCCTGTGCTCCGCGGCGGGAGGGGCGGCAGCGGTGGGAGGCCCGCGTACCAAAAAAAAAACAAAACAGTTCTGATATCACTGGTGTAAATACTTACACTAGGTCTGATTCCCAGCTTCCCATATGGTGTCCTGATGGGACGAGAGAGATGCTCCATGGGCTCTTGGGTGCTGGCACGAGCTGACCTCAGCTGACTGCTGGCTGCACGCCCTTCAAGCTGAAAATTAGAAAAAAAAAAGCTGAAATTAGATTTTCAAGCTGAAAATCTAACCTGCAACTTTGAGGCTCTTTATTTCCCTTTGCTTCCAATGTCCAGCATCGGGAGAAAAGGCTGCCTTTCCCCTCTGTCCCAAGCCCTTTGATGGCCCTGGCACTCTCACGCAAGCTCGTTGCCAGGAGGGTGGGGTATCCGTCTCTCTAGTGTTGGTTTGGATTAGGGATTCACGATGGTGCTGTTTTGGAATTTGGGGGAGCATTTCTGGTTGTCATCAGGAAGGGACCACCACTAGCATTCAGAGGATGAGATCCAGGGATGTTCTTGGGTGTCCTAGAAAGGACTGTCCAAGGAAGAGCTGTCTTGATCAGCATGGCTTTCCAAGTTCGTTCAAAAAGGTGGAAATTTTGTTTATAATTTCTGAGCCTAGAACCTAATTCCATTTTATTTATAAACATAGATTATTTATTATTTTTTAATTTTTAATATACTGATTTTATTTTTACTTTTAATATATTCTGGTGTCCTCTCTCTTTGGTTTCTCTGTACTTGTCAGAATGGCTTCTGATCTTATTTTTCTCCAGTCCAAACTTATTTATTATATGCACGTCCAGGACAATATAATTTATTATTATTTTTGAGGATAGTTGTGACCAAGCGTGAAACATGTATCATTGCATTAGAAATTGTTTTCTTTTTATATCTCCTCTAATAAATTAAGGCAATGTATATATTTTTGGAATTATATATGTATCTTATCTTTAAAATTCTCCAAGAGGACAGAAGATAGGACCTTGGGAATGTCAAATGTCAGCAGTAAATCATCACCCAGCTCTTCTACAAAAGTCACAATCTGAAGCCATTCTGATTCTAGAAACATAAAGAAAACCACGCACATTTGTTCAAAACATATATTTCTGGACTTGATAAATTGACTTTTCTAAGGTGTGGAAAGAAAAGTTTTGTATAAACATACTTACATGTCAGAAATAACTTTTCCTGCTCCACTCTGCATCCTTTTAGGCTGGGCTGCTCTCATCTGTGTGATATAAATTAAAGCAGCACAGATGGCAGTGATACTAAAAACATTTAACTATCAGGGCAGCAGGGCATCCACCCATCAGAAAGGGCTCCACCGCAGCAGGAGGGCAGGTTCCCTGCTGGGCCAGGGCTGACCTTTTACTTGTTTGGTGGTGGTGAGGTTTACCAGGTCACAGATGAGGTCACAGGGTTGGGGGGTGGCAGGAAGGTCATTTGGGACCTTGGGGCTGTGGACATTTATCATCTGGTGTCTTAGTCTGTTCAGGCTGCTGTAACAGGTACCACAGACTGTGGGGCTTAAACAGTAGACATCTACTTCTCACGGTCCGGAGGCTGGGAGTCCAAGATCAAGGTGCTGGCAGATTGGGTGTCTGGTGGTGAGGGCTCTCTTCCTAGTTTGGCAGACGGCTGTCTTCTTAGAGAGACAGTGCTCTGGTCTCTCCAACCCGTTATGAGGGCATGAATCCCATTCCTGAGGGCTCCACCCTATGACCTAATCACCCCTAAAGCCCCCACCTTCAAACACCATCACATTAGGGGTTAGTTTCAACATACAGATTTTGCGGGGGACACACACATTCAGTCCATAGCATCTGGTAGGGAACCATTTCAATATTCTATCAACAGGTATGGCTGTGCAGGTGCTTATGGGCTGAATATAACCCTAAACCTGGCTCCTAACCCCAGACCTAGGACTGAGCTCTCGGGAGAGGCCCTGGGTTAGGCTTGGCTGTTGCCATAGATTCTAGGTGCTCACTCCCCACAGGGCCTTGCCCGCTGGGCACCACCGATACCCAGGTGTCCCCGAATCATCCATGCCATCTGGTTTGACTCTTGTTCCTATGGCACTGCCATGCCTTCTGGGGATTTATCTTGCTGTGAGGTGCTGATTTATGGTTTTATTAAAATGTGATTAAGAGGTGCCGGGCGATGATGAATCGCTCCCACCACTTGCCATCTAAACCCACAGAGCAGCTGCCCACCGTATGGAAAAGACACATGGAGTAGCGCTAAGCAGGCCTGGGCAGCAGGGGCCTCGGTGACAGGGTGGCTCTGTGGTCCCTCGAGGAGGTTCAGCCTCCATCCAGCCCTGACCTACAGGCTTCAACCCGACACACAGCTTCCGTGTGTGTCAATCACACCATCTACACGAAGATACTAGGATGTCATGCTAATCATCTGCGATGCTTTTCCTTTTATAAAAATATAATCTTAAAAACCAAAACAGCTCAAGATAGCAAATGGTAGACATTTTTAAAAGGAGTATTTCTTTTTTTTTTAACATCTTTATTGGAGTATAATTGCTTTACAATGGTGTGTTAGTTTCTGCTTTGTAACAAAGTGAATCAGTTATACACATACATATGTTCCCATATCTCTTCCCTCTTGCATTTCCCTCCCACCCTCCCTATCACACCCCTCTAGGTGGTCACAAAGCACCAAGCTGATCTCCCTGTGCTATGCAGCTGCTTCCCGCTAGCTATCTATTTTACATTTGGTAGTGTATATATGTCCATGCCACTCTCTCACTTTGTCACAGCTAACCTAAAAGGAGTATTTCTTTAGATAAATATCCAAAGACATCTATTTCTTGGGTTCAGTTTTGTGTCTTTCTTTTAAATTTTTTTAAATTAATTAATTATTTCAGGCAAGGCTCTTTATTGGGGCCCCTGCTGCTGCAGGAGGGAGTGAGAACAAACAACAGGTTCCCTTGCTCTCTTGCTCCCTGTGTGTGTGTGGGAGCTTGTTCCTTATATGGGGTGAGGGTAGGGGTGTGTCCAAGGGTCGAGCCAGAGGGGTGGCTTAGGTGTTTTGCCCACCCCTTAAGTGGTATTGCGTGCAGGGGGCGTGCGCACTACCCTGCTTCTGATCCTGACACCCAGTTTTTGCTCCAGGCTCTTCAAAATTGGAAGTTGGGTTTTTTTTTTTTTTTTGGTCTCTTTGTATCTTTTGTCCAGAATTTGCCCCAACTGCTCACTTAAATTTATTTTATTGAAATATAGTTGACTTACAAATGTGTTAGTTTCTGCTGGACAACAAAGTGACTCAGTTACACATATATATATTCTTTTTCATATTCTTTTTGGTTATGGTTTATCACGGGATATTGAATACAGTTCCCTGTGCTGTACAGCAGGACCTTGCTGTTTATCCATTCTCTGTATGATAGTTTGCATCTGCTGATCCCAAGCTCCCCATCCTTCCCCCCCGCCAGTTTGGTGCCTCTCTTGCTACATGTGAAGGTTCACCGGCCGACTCTGAATTCTAGCGTGTGTTCTGCGCTGTGATCCTGGCATCACCGCGGCTGTAATTAGAACTGGGACGGGAGCTGCAGAGGTGGGGCTGCAGTGGGAACAAGCCAGACTTACCTGCGGATGAGGAGGGGGCACGTGGTCCACTGGGCGTGGCCGGTCTGCGGGCCCTTCTTGTCTGTCCCCAGGTGTAGGGCCCCCCAGCCTGCCGTGTCCTTGTCTGTGCCCATCCTCCGCTTAAACCTGGTGCCCCAGGGAACAACCTTAAAATGGTTTTGCCTCCTGTTGTCTCCTCCCTCAACATCCCAGCCTTCTTCTAGATTTCTTATTGTGGTAAAATATACATACCATACCATTCTGAATGTACGTTTGAGTAGAATTACGTACATTTACATTGCTGTGCAGCCATAGCCATCATCCATCTCCAGAATGTTTTCACCTTCCCGAATGGAGATTCTATCCCCATTAACCATAACCCCCCATTTCCCTCTCCCCCAGGCCCTCGTAACCTCTGTTCTACTTTCTCATCATGACTGTGCCTATTCTGGGAACCTCATGTAAGTGGAATCACACTGGATTTGTTCTTTTATGTCTGGCTTATTTCACTTACTTATATATATATGTATTGTCCTCAAGATTCATCCCTGTTGTAGCAGGTGTCAGAATTTCCCCCTTCCCTTTTAAGGCTGAACAGTATTTCCTTGTATGGACGGACCACATCTTGTTTATCCATTCATGGCTCAATGGGCATTTGGGTTGTTTCTACCTTTTGCCTGTTGTGAATAGTGCTGCTGTCAACATTCGTGTATTTTCTCCAGTTTTGATCCTCGAAAGGTACACCCGCCATATCCAAACCTTTTTAAATGCACTGAGTTTGTCCCGTGGATCCAATATCATCTTCAGACCCTTAAATATGTACCTGCACACCAGGTGCCCCAGCTGTGTCAGCCCCAGTTCACCTGCACTTGCTCCTAGCCTATGCTTGGTGTGGTGCAGTCTCCGCCCTGCTTCTGCCTTTCCTCCAGCCCCCTCTCTGCTCTGTGCCCACCTGCTTTCTGAAGGTGGCTCTGTTCTCTGTCTCCAGCACTGCTCTTAACCCCTTGGTCTTTCAATACATTCCATTTGGCCGCATTGTTTCCTGGCAGGTGCTCCTTGGTTGGGACTCTGCCCACGTTCCAATCCTTCCTTATCCTTCTAGTAATCACGTCCTCCAGACCGTGAAGGCTGAACTCACAGAAGAGTTCAGCGTGGATAGCAAATAAGACTCACAACAAAGCTAATCAAACATGTAGTTAACTACGTGCGTCATGGTTATTATGCGACTTGGTAATTAGGCATAAGTTATAAGGAGCTCAGAAGTGACCGTGGTTAATTCTCCTCTGCTGTAAGCCACCCAAGCATTTCTGGAGTCGGGAGGGAGCGTGTGCGTGTGTTGATGCGAGAAGGGAGGATGGGGAAAGGTCGTTTGGAGAGGTGGTGAGTCAAGGGATAAATGGAGATGGAGGCTATGACCCCTGCCCAGACCCCTAACAGTGGGTGGGACAGGAAGTGTTCCCCTGAAGCCTAGGCTCTGTCTCTGTCCTCTTTCTCCCGCCTCCTGCCTGCCTCCGCCTTGATTGTACAGCCCCAAAGCAATTTCCTGTTCTCTTTCTTTTATTTTTCTTGTTCCCTCACCTCACCTGGACAGAAGGAGGAGGGGACTGTAAATGCTGGCCGTTAATGCCGGATTTTTTATTTTTTTAATTTTGTGTAGCATTTAATGTTATTGAAGTATAGTTGGTTTCCAATGTTGTGTTAGTTTCAGGTGTACAGAAAATAATTAAAGTGATTCATATATATATA
>NW_020172629.1:790982-836929 GCF_003031525.2 Neophocaena asiaeorientalis asiaeorientalis
TATATATATATATATATATTCTTTTTCAAACTTTTTTTCCTTATAGGATATTACTGACTATAGTTCCTTGTGTTATACAGTAGGCCCTTGTTGTTTATCTATTTTATATATAGTAGTGTGTATATGTTAATCCCAAATTCCTAATTTATCCCTCACCCCCCTTTCCCCTTTGGAAGCCATAAGTTTGTTTTCTATGTCTCTGAATCTATTTCTGTTCTGTAAATAAGTTCATTTGTATTATTTTTTTAGATTCCACATATAAGCAATATCGTATGGTATTTGTCTGACTTGCTTCACTTAGTATGATAATCTCTAGGTCCATCCATGTTGCTGCAAATGGCATTATTTCATTCTTTTTCGTGGCTAAGATTCCATTGTATATGTGTACCACCTCTTCTTTATCCGTTCATCTGTTGATGGGCACTTAGGTTGCTTCCATGGCTCGACTATTGTAAATAGTGTTGCTATGAACACAGGGGTGCATGTATCTTTTTGAATTAAAGTTTTCTCCGGGTATATGCCCAAGAGTGGGATTGCAGAATCATATGGTAGCTCTATTTTTAGTTTTTTAAGGAACCTCCATACTGTTTTCCATAGTGGCTGCACCAATTTACATTCCCACCAACGGTGCAGGAGGGTTCCCTTTTCTCCGCACCCTCTCACATGCTGGATATTATAGTAAAAGAAACTCCATGCTTGAAAATTTCACTGTGCAACTGCCTGAAATTCTAGCCACTGATTTAGCCGGCCCACTCCAATGACAGGCATCGACAGGGCTATTGGAACCTCGAGGTGGATTATGGGACATCCTAAAATAACATTCTCAACCTGCAGGCAGAGGGGTTATCGCGTGGGGTCCGAACATTGTCTAATTTCAATAACTGTCTTGCCCATATTTACGCAAATTAAAAAAAAATGCCCAAGGACACATGGTGATCAGTCAACTATCAATCTAAAGTATTTATTGAGTCCATAGTTGACACTTGGGACTAGTCAAGAGCAACTTATTCCATGCCACAGCCGAGGGGTCCGGCGGGTAGCAGTCACATCATTTTCGGCTGCTGTGTGGACACCTGTGCAGTTTCCGCCTTAGCGTCTACCGGAGGAGGTGGGGGTCAGCTTCCTCTAAGGTGTCACTAGGTGGCTTCTTCGGCATCCCTTTGGCCAGTTCTGAGGGAAGGGGTTAGATAGATGTGAGAGTGATGGTGTAAGCGTCATTCTGGTACCCACCCTTGGCACCGGGGTGGGGATAGCACCTTTTCTAGGGGAGGCCAGGCCGCAGCTCCCATGGGTCACAGTGAGTCTGTACCCTTCTCTTGTGGTGCTGAACTGAAGCCAAAAGAACAAGACACCTGACAGGTGCCCAGTAACGAGCTGTTTCTTGCATGCAGGTTTAATTGAAACCCTCTTGCTGTAACAGCCTATCACCAGAAGTGATGGCAAACAGCTGGTTATACTGTCATATTCTTCATGATTCTAAATCACATTCAAGCCAACATTTTTCTTCATTGTCTACCTGTCACTTAGCGTGAGAGACCGAGCCGCACGTGGGAAGGGACTGGGAGAAGCTTGGATGTGGATTCTAAGCCAGCAGCCTGCTTGCTGAGAAGCCACTGTGTAACAGGGAAGACAAAAGGGAAGAACAAATCTGACTCAGAATTGGATCTGTTTCTTTTACTTTAGCCTCTGTATTCTACGGCTTTTGCTACAAGTTAAGAACGTTGCCTATAGTCTGAAATATACAGGAGAGCCCATATCCAAGGCTCTGACCTTGAAAGGTGTAACACTTTTCCATTCCTATAGAGATAAAAAGTTGCAGAAAGGAGAATAACATTTATCTTCTCAGAGGTTTACAAGAACTTCATGACCTGATGGACATGGGCAACTACAAGAACAAAGGATTCTACCATAAAGGAAGCCGCAATTCTAACTTGGGTAAGATGGCTCTTTGGGACATGAATCCACCATCTTCTCAGTCTGCTGGCTTTCTGAATAAAGGCTGTATTTCTTGCCCCAACAACTTGTCTCTTGACTTACTGGCCTGTCATGTGACCAGCAGTGGGAGCTTGGACTCGGTAACAACTAGCTGTGTGTGACCTCGGACAAGTCCCTCACCTTACTGGACCCCAGTTTCCTCATCTATAAAATAACCTAAAATTCGATGGAATATCCTGGCTTTAGATCTGTATCCTTTGTGGTACAGCACTCTGGGCTGACTTCTGTCAGCCTCATTCAAAAAATTAGCAGAAAGTGAGCAGAAAGGATCATGGCAAACAGTGGTTGTGTTTGGAGGACCCACAGGAAGTCATTAGCTATGCTTTCTCTCTCCTCAACCCCTCAATCAGCCACCTCGCTGCACATTCTGTAATAACAGCAAGCACATTCCATACCTGCTGCCCCTTTTCTAATGTATGCTTCATTCATTCAATGCTCACAACAACCTGCGAGGCTGGTACTGTTATCATTTCCAGTTTTTACTTCGGGAAATGAAATATAAGGAGGCTTATGTGTTCGAGGTCACAAAGTTAGAAGTAGCAGAGCAGGGATTTGAACTAAGGAAATATGGCCTTAGAATCCAACCATTAATCACGATGAGCAGGTAGTGATGGGAATCCCTTTGGCCCTTGGGAATCCCTTTCCCATTGGGAGGGGAAGGGGAGCTTCAGGAAAGCACCACAGAAGCAAAAAAGAAGGAACATGGAGGCGTGGAGAGGATGATTTCACTGTCCTTGGTGCTTGGCTAGGAACTGGTCCTGCATAACTAGCCTTGGATATTTTCAGGGAGGAAAATGTGCATTTCATTTTGTTCAGTCTTTGAGCACAGGATGAAAGTCTCCCGGGGGGAGCTGAGTCCTTGTCTGCCTTTGTTCCTTCTCCTCTTCATGTTTTGCTGAAAATGACTAGATTGACGCCAGGTGAATATCAATGGCTGTCCTCCGTCTCCCAGAGAGTCGCTCACAGTTTCTACACATATTACAACTCTGTCCTTTTAGGAGCAACAGTGGGTGGAAAGGAGAGGGTGGGAGAGCAGAGGCTTGTGTAAGACAGGCCTGGTGTGGAAGCAGGGTCTGCCTCTTTAAGGTGTGTGGCCTTCAGCCTCCTTTTCTTTGCTTGTAAAGGAGGAGGAAAGTTCTATCTGCCTTGCAGTGTCGTAGTGAGGATTGAACAAGAAAACCTGTGGCCAGCACAACGCCCAGTGCATCATAGGCATTCGGGTAATATGAGTTCCCCTTTCCCTTTTGTCACGTTTTCCTATTTCTTACATGCCTTTCTTCCATTTGCCTCTGGTCTCCCTTTCGCCTCCTGAGCTGTCCAGCACAGTCTGCTCAGCCTTGCATCTGAGATCCTTCGTGCGTCAAACGCTTTCCCTTCCAACTCTATGTGTGTGTCTCCTTGTGACAGTCCTTCCCTCCTGCCAGCCAGACGACCTCTTCCCCTTCTCCGCATACACCCAGGGAGCATCCCCCTTCCTGCTGGCAGACGGCTGCTTCTTACTGTGCCCTCATGTGGCAGACAGAGCAGGCCCTTCGACGTCTCCTCTGAGGACACTAATCCCATCATGAGGGCCTCATCCTCATGACCTCAGCTAATCCTAATCACCTCCCAAAGGCTTCATCTCCAAATACTGTTACCTCAAGGGTTAGGACTTCAACATATGAATTCACGGGGATACAAACATTCAGTTCACAACAGAGCAAAACCTGAGGTTCCCCTGAGAAGAAGGAATTCTGCCTCAAGACTGCAGCCTCAACTCCTGCCTGGGTTTCCAGCCCTACAGATTTCAGATTCCTCAGAGTCACACGTGCCAGCTACTCGAAACCTCTCCCTCCAGCTAGCTAACTGGTAGAGAGATCTCCTACTGGTTCTGTTTCTCTGGAGACACCTGACTAATACAAACTTAGAGGCAGCTGTTCAGTTAATAATTTTCTGCCTTTCACGTTCAGGCCAGGAGTGACTTAAATCAGCCCAAATCAAGAAATTGAAAATCTGACACTTCTTTGGGAAAATAGTGACCCTGTTTGCCAAAGCTGATTTTCCGACTGTGGGATCAAACTCCAGATCCTCCGCCAACCACTCTTCCTGCTGCCTCGGGAGTTTTATCGATTGAGTTTTCATTGGCAAGTTTCATCGAGAGCTGCTCTGGTCAACAGTGGCTGCCACCTGAGAGCCTAGAGACAATTTAACACCTGTAGTCATCGCTTTATTAAGCCTATTTCTTTATTCTCAATCCTTGCATTGTTTTAGAAATTCAGAAAAAGATGAGTTAGAAAAATGAGATAAAGGGTAACTGGGAGGGTGTGGTACATCCCCCGGAGACTCATTCTTCTTTCATTTCACCCAGTTTTTACCTGTTCCTTTAGACGTTAATTCTCATCAATCGCCTTCATGTCAGGGTGGATTGTTTGATTGAAGTTTCATTGTCCACGATGTGTGTGTGTTTTTTTTTTTTTTTTTGCGGCACCATGAGGGTTGCGGGATCTTAGTTTCCTGACCAGGGATTGAACAGGCGCCCCCGGCAGTGAAAGCGCTGAGTCCTAACCACTGGACAGCCACAGAATTCCCCAAAATGTGTATAGATGTCATTTTTGAAGACATGAAGGACCAATTATTATTAATAATATTAATGATGCATTATAATTGTGCAGCTTTGTACCAGAGAAACAACTTGAATAAATCTTATTTCAGTTCATGTTTTAAACATTCCTGCACCAGAGCAAAGGCTTTATAGAAAAATCCCTTAACAGTCATGAGCGATCTTTTTTCCAGGAGCCTTGTCAAGTCTTCAAAATCAATTTGTCATTTCCCCCCTAAAATGGAATAAAATGTAATGGAAGCATTTGAAGAATACCTTCAGACACGATAGGCAGAGAACAATACCGCTATACGGTGAGAAAGAAGCTGGATCCCCGCGTGCTGAGTTTGGGGTTGTGCTTCCAGACCCTGAGGTCTTGGTGACCTTCCTGCCTGTGACCAGTGACCTCACTCAGCTTCTCAACCCATCTCAACCCCTGTATTTTCTTTGATGTATCTTGAGTCATCAATCACCTGTGACGGTTAAAACTGGAAAAGTTGAATTTTTAAGGGTTTCCTGCAGGGATGGCAAATATGGAGCTTATTGTCAACATTTTCATACTCCAGACCTTTTGGCAGTAATATTCAGTTATTTATGGATGTACCTCCCGCTTCTCTTTGGACTTGGCCTCAGATCCTTCTTTGATGTAGTATTTTAAGCAACCACTAGCAACCAGTTAGAATTGGTGCTAGATTTGATCCCTCTTTGCCGCTCTGGAATCTTATCATTATTTTGCCTCTCTAAAGTGATTGGAAGGATCCCGTATGACTCACCCAGGCTCCGAGAATTGTGGAATATCAGAATAAGACACTTGGGAAATGGAAACGCTCCCTCTACTTAATATTAGCAGATGAGAAACTCTAGAGAAATGACATGCATCACCCAAGGACACGTACGGCATCAGGACCAGGACCTAGATTTCCCTGCCCGGTAATCTAGTAACATTCTTAATATCTTTCCAGAGAAGAGGAGAATCCCCTTGTTCTCGCTATTCTGAATTAATGATAAAATTACAGGACATCTGTGTCAGAAGGAACCTGGTGCCCACCTGCTCCAGCTTCCTATCCAGTGTAGGTAGAGGACCATCTGGCTGTTATCTGAATATTTGAATATGTCCCATGGTCGAGACCTCTGTCAGGAACCCTTTCCATGTTGGATGCTAGTAGAATTAAAATCTTCTTCCCTAGAGCTCTCGACAGTTAGCACCAGTTTTTCCTTCTAAAAGAGCCCTACAAACTGTGAATGTATTATCTTTCCCTGGGAAGATAGACATTTAACTTGGTTAAATGCATCTATTGCCACATGGTTCTTAAAAAGTAGGTCTAATGGTGAGCATTTGAGCACAGTGTTGAGTGGGCAGGGGAATGCTTTCAGGCAGATGTTCTTTGGGGAAATTTCAAGCACTGCTTTCTCCTCTGCCTGCACGGCGAGGCCTGGTGCTCTCGGGGAGCACGAGGGCTTAGTGGGGTGTGTGTGGCCAGGGGCCCACAGAGCAGGCTGTTGTCACAGGCTCCATGGAGCTCCTTTATCTGAGTGCGTCACTTTGTAGGTATTTTCTGAGGGTTACAACGGTTTCCTCTAAGTATGTGAGCTTCATCCCAAGGGCCATTTTGACTGATTGTAATTTTTTCCACAATGTGAGCCCTTTTGAAAAGAAGAGTGTGCTTTTCCAAGGCACTTCTGAACTGAACGTTTGCCATCAGCCTTTGACAAAGCTACATATTATGGGAAATACCAGAGGAGCAGCCCCACGCTCTGCTATAACTCAGGGAGCACATTAGGCGCTGAAATTCTAATACCTCATTTTCATGACAAACGATGCAGCAAGAGCCCCAGATGGCCCCCCCGTGAATCTCCCGTCCCACCTGCAGTCACCCTGGGAGAAGGAACGTGCCCAACACTTAACCTCTGTGCTCTGGCATGTGGTTGCAGGAAGTGTACAGGGAAAGTTGACCACAGGCTAGGGATGCCGTTCACGTGGCTCTGGTGCCCTCATAACTTGGAGTGGACTCAGTCTTCAAGCACGGGAACATGTCAGGAAACCAGGATTATAGTAGTCACACTTGACATTTCCCTGAATACAGAGGCCTTGGCAAAGGGGCGATTGACAGCCACAGGCGTGAAAACACCCCAGCCACGAGAGCACATTAATTGTGGTTAAAGTTAGGTCTCCAGGGGCTCTGTAAGAGGACCAGAAGGTTTCGAAGCAGCTTGTAAGCCTTCGTTTCATTCACTTGATATGCAGATGGCAGCAGGACTCAATGTTTGTATCAACCCTGGATGTCCCCAAGCGCATTCAGGCATAGTTATGACAGTTTTCACCATAGGGCAGAATTTAGAAGTAGAAAACAGGCGAACTTGACCCTCATATAGAAGACTCGCAATTGAAATACAAGGTTCTCCAGAGAAACCAAACTAAAAGGATGTGTGTGCATGTGTGTGGACGTGGATGCGGTATATGTGCACGTATGTACGTGTGTACATAAAATAAGGGATTGGCTCATGTGATTATGGAAGCTAAGTTCCCGAATCTGCCGTCAGCAAGCTAGGGCCCCAGGAAAGCTGATGGTGTGGTTCAGTCTGACAGCCCGCAAGCTTAAGACTTAGGGAGAGCTGGTATTTCAGTTCGAGTCCAAAGGTAGGGAAAAAGGATGGTGTTCCAGCCTGATGGCCACCGGGCAGGAGAAACTCCCTCTTGCTCAGCCTTTTCGTTCTATTCAGAGCTTCCTCTGATTGAATGAGACCCATCACATCAGGGAGAGCGATCTGCTTTGCTCAGTGTGTGGATTCAAATGTTAGCCTCATCCAGAAACGCCCTCACAGACACACCCAGAATAATGTCTAGCCAAATATCTGGGGCCCCCACCATGACCCAGTCAAGCCGACACATAAAACTAACCATCACAAGTCCACCCCTTGTCAGCTTGGCACCCATACACATCTCCTCAAACCATCCTTAATCTCCAGATAAAGACAATAATTCTGATCATAGTTCTGCCTCACATGATACAACTGTTCTGATTACAACCCCCAAACGCACTGACACCTACTACAGACGAGGGGGTAAAACCCTTGAGTTATGTTTACTCTTCTTGATACCCTGTAATTTAAGCACTGTGATGTAAAATAACAACACTTAAACACTGTGCTATAAAGTCAATACATCTTATGTTACAAGATAAGGGAAAAAGAGAGGGAACAGAGCAGACATATTTGCCTAACACACATATTCATGACAAAATAAGGAGGAAATACTCATAACCATTACGTCCTTATTTCTGTAAATGGTCACCTGGTCATAGCTGGTATTTTAACTACCCTCTTCCACTTCCCATTCTGTATTCCCTTTGCTTTCAGCAAGCACCTCAGCTGCTCATGACTCTTTATCTGGTGGGGTGACTCAAACCTTCATTCCTCAAGGGTCTGGGTCATTCATAATCCTGCCTAGATTGAGCTGTTGTAGTTTTGCATTGACCTTAATCACAGGACATGGAAATACTAAGACACGCCCTAAGGGATCCCCTGTATTCCAACATACTCTTGTTTACCTCCATCATGGCACTGTAATCCAATACCCCCGGTAGACAGGATCAGTAACTCCCTTCAGCCAGCGCAGTAACTCCCTTCTTTGCCTGTTGATTCAGAGGCATGAGGAACCCGAAGTTGCTGGGTGTGGGGGGCAGTCTTAGCTTCTAGTTCAATGGAATCATTGTGTGTCTCCTGGTAGAAGCATTCCTCTCTCTCTACTCAAGACCTCTAGACCAGCAGAGCATAAGTCATGGGGGCACGAAGTAAACATTTTGCGAATGGGTCATTAGGGATGATAACGGCGCTACTTCATTTCCACCCCTTGATTCCTGGACCCATGAATCCATGGGAGAATAGACAGTGATTCAGAGCATATACAGCCTTCTGGAGAACCTTACTCCAGCCCTGCAAGGCATTGCCACCCAGCTGGGGCTATAATTGAGTCTTCCAATGGCTGTTGCATCATTCTGTCAAGCCAGTTGCTTCAGAATGGTGGGAAACACGTATGATCAGAGAAGCCTATGAGCATGGGCCCGTTGCTGCACTTCTTTTGCTGTGAAGTGAGCTCCTTGTTCAGAAGCAATGCTGTGTGGAGTGCCACGATGGTGGAAACAGCACTTTGGAAGTCTACAGCTGGTAGTTTGGGCAGGAAAAGCAACTCTATATGTGGATTATCTGTTCTAGTGAGGACCAATTGCTGCCTCTTCCATGATGGAAGTGGTCTAATAACTTTAACCTTCCATCAGGTAACTGGCTAATCACCCTGGGGAATGGTGCCATATTGGGAGCTCAGTGTTGGGCTCTGTGCTGGCAGGTTGGGCACTCAGGTGGCCGTGGCCAGGTCAGCTGTGGTGGATGGAAGTCCATGTTGCTGAGCCCATGCATGATCTCCATCCCCGCCACCATGGCCATTTGTTCACGAGCCCATTGGGCAAAATAGGGGTGGCTGGGGAAAGAGGCTGACTGGCAATGACAGGCCAGCTAACCACTTGATTGTTAAAAATCCTTCTCTACCCAAATGGCTTGGGCAGTTAGGGCCCTGGAAGAAGCTACAGTGGAGAGTCAGTAGCAAGGAGCTCTGAGTAAGAGGTGTGTAGATGGACCCATGGTAGTGGACATGAAGTGTGAGGACTTTTATCACATGACAGTGCTCACCAGGGAGAAGCTACTTCAGAAGACTCACTATCAACTGACTGTACAGAGAGACTTGTCTGGTTGAAGTCGGCCAGCCTTTGTCACTAGCCACCAGGGCTGGCGTCACGCACACAAGTATAACGCGGCCACGGTGGCTGGGATGGAGACCAGGCAGCGTGGATTCCTACTCGCCAAGGCTGATCTAGCTACTGCCTCTGCTGGTGTCCAGCCTATTAGCAGCAAAGACAAACACTAAACCCCAATATGGGTCTATTCCTTGAAGAGACCGCACAGATGTTTGGTAGCAAAAATGACTGCACGGGACCACGTCCACCCTTGAGAAGGAAACCATGAGTCTTCCTAGAATTGATGCATATTCTGGGTATGTGTTTTTCTTTCCTGCCTGCAGGGTCTTAGCCAGTACCATTGACCAAGGGCTTCCAGGGTAATTGACCCATTGCATAACATTTCTCCAGACCAAAGGACTCACTTCCCAGCAAGGGAGGTGTAGTAGTGCATGCACGGCATACGCTGGAACAGGTGTCCCGAGAAACTGGATGCATTTCCCAGGTCAAGGGAGACTCTTTGCAGATGCACCAAAGTATGAAAAAAAAGCATGGGCACTGACTGTGGGATAATAAGAGTTGGGCTGGGGGAGCCAGCTCTGATGCCCTATCTGCCCACACCTAGGGTGGGGTCTGTCTCGATCCTCCTTCTTAATCCACAAGGAGATCAGCCCTCATCCCTGGAAGGGTGAGGACAGTATTCTTTGCGAAAGGCACTCAAGTGTCTTCCACACCTTTCAGTACTCCTCACGGTACATATTTGCTTTTCTCCATCACGTTTCCCGGCATCAGCTGGGAGCACATTTACAAAGGAGACCGTGTGAATAAATCTGGATAGAAAACACATTAGCTATTTCTTAGTCCCATTCCAAAGCTTAGCCGAGTTTATTAGATTTGATTGAAGGATTTTATGTCTGGCCTGTGGGAGAGGTAGGGATTAAGCAATAAGGAGCTTTTCCCTTTGGGATCTCCAGATCCATCACCAGAGAATAGCGTCGCTCTGGCTTCTTGGCCACTTTTCTTAAAATGCCAGATTCTCTTCCTTCACTTGTATTAATGAGATCAGTCAAAAATGATGAAGCCTTCTGCGGTTTTGCAAGCCATAAATTATCGAACAGAAAAGCTGGAGGGGAGATTAGAAAGAATCATAGCCCCAAACTTCATTCTGTAGGTAAGGGAACCAGAGAGGTTAACTGACTTGCTTGAGGTCACACGGTGAGTTCCAGGTCGAGCGGTGAGTAGAGCCCAGGTCATTGTCTCCTGAATCAGCGCTGCTTTTTATCCTCTTTTGCCCCCAGAAATGGAGACTGAACCACACAGGGACTGGAGGGTGAGAGGAGGGGGCGAAGGGGAGGTTCTTCCTGTGCTTTTTCTGCTTGAAGCAAGATACACAATTTCAAGCAGCAGGCAGCTCTGACATTTTACAAGAGACACCAGCAGAGTGATGTGTGGGGAAAGCTGCGGGGTGATGAGACCGGGGAAAAGGGCAAAGGGCAATGTGAACCTGTGACGAGAAAGTGCTCCTTGGTGATCTACACTCTGGTGACACGGACCAGGTGTCCTATGTTTCTGGCCACCGTCCACCCCCGTCAGGACAGACTCCCCCGTGAGGAGGTGACCTCTGCCCAGCTCGAGGGAGTCTTTCCTCCAGAGAGTAGAGGACGAGGCATCCGAGAACCTCAGAGTTGGGAGGCTCTGCCCTCGGTCCAGGCAGGACCGGGGTATGGGCCCCCTGCTCCTCAGGGCTCCTTCTCAACCTCGGCTCTGCCGTCAGCTGAGGCTCCATCTAGACCGAGGCAGGTGCCAGCAGCCTGGATATTTATGAGATCAGAGAGGCGCTATGTCCTTGGCTTATTTCTTGAGAAGGTGCCAGTCTTCCTCTGTGTTGGCTCATTGGTAGATCGTGACTGTTGGGCATGGACATAAAAAGATACTGACTGTTTAACTGGAAGCAGGTTGACTCTTGGCTGTCGGAGATGAGCCTGGGCACGCCTCTGGGGGGGTGTGGGTCCAGGTGCAGGAGATGGAGGTGTCCTTCAGGCAGGAGAAGTGCAGCACTCGAGAGGTGATGGCCATCCTCGGTAAGGCAGGACGGAAGAGCCCAGGAGGAGTGGTCTGCCCGGGACAGAAAGAACGGGGCTGTTTGGGGCCAGAAGCGTGCATTAGTGAATATCAGGGATGTCTGTGCGCAGGCAGCAGTGGGCTGGGCACGGGAGGGGTTCGGGAGGTGTAGGGGAGCGTGGGGCGGGGATGAGACAGCATAGGAGACTGAGGCGGCTGCTGGGACCAGGCCTGGTGGTCGTGGCCAATCACCAGGGGACAGGGGGTCACTGGTTACAACCAGGGCCCTTGCTCCCAGGCTGTGTCCTGTCCAGGCCGGACAGCCTCTGGTCTGGCTCTGTGTGTCTTGCCCAGTGACCACCAGCCGTGGACCTCAGGCTGGTGCCTTGATGCTTCCTCCTGTAGCTCTACTTGGACGTATCCACTCTCTACCAGGCGTTTAGTCACTCGGCATATTTCTCGAATGCATATTACTGTGGGGCATTGACCCTGGGGTGCCTGGCCCATGATCCCGCTGGACCAGGGCTCCCTGATTTCCCACTGGGGGCGTTGCACTCCACTCAGCTTCCCACAACACTGGGGGTCTCGTTCCCTGGGAAGAGGGTCTGCAATTTCTCTGAGCCCCAATATTCTTGGGTGTTTCCAAAATAGCTCCTGTAGAGCGGACAGCTCTGCATCTCAGACCACCTGCCCCCAGGCTGTCTGCTGGTAACCCCGCCGACAAAACTCCCCCTACGGTTGCCCTATAGGCCAGACTCCCAGCCTCCGAAACCTGCAGAGTGCATTGGCACGACTCCCCGGACTGTTTTCCCGGTCAGGTCTGGTACCCCACACAGCGGGTGAGGCTGCCCCTGGCTCTGCTGCATTCTAGTTGGCGACATCAAAGGCATGGCAGTGAAACGGTGGGGAGATCAGAGAGCATGTGGGGGAAGCATCACTGCCTCTGCCAGGTGAGGATAGGGACTCGAATTGGATCTTAAAGAATGGATGGGCAATGTGCACCTGGCACTTACACGGTAGGCCTAGATCCACCTGCCTTGTCTACCGAGGACAGATTTCCATCCAATCTGCATTACTTTAATGATCTTCAGACGATGCGTCATTGTAAGCAAATCCAAGCCGAGTGAAGCAGATGAAGGCTGAGCAGGTGGTGAAGGAAGAAGAAGCAGCTAATGACCAAAGCAGACGGCTCTTTGGCTGGAACATCCCCATGTTTCTTCCCCCTTCAGAACATTACCTTGTTGGCCAATTACATACTATAAGACCAGATTGAATTCCACGAAGAAACACTCGGTTGGAAATAATTGTAGGTAGAGTCATTTTATTAGTATTCCTAAAGACCTCTGTTGAGTAATAATGATGGGAAATCATTAACATATATTTTCAGCTGCTTTAAAAATTAAATTCCGCAGTGTGTTTCACAATTTTATAGCCATTATACAGAACCCTTTGGATCCTCTCACAAAAGGCATTCCACAAATTTGATCTGTTCGTGTATTGCATTACAGTTTACAGCAGTAATCTGGCATTTGCTGTAAGGCGTCATCTCTTTCAGAAGCGGTGATGAAGGGAAGTGCAGGAGAAGGAAAAGAGTGGGTTCTGGGGAAGGAGTCGTCAGCCTCTTTTCAGAGGGGTACAAGGGAAGGGGTCACATGTGATCAACGTTTTTTGGAGAGATTTAGTCCACTCTTCCCTGAGGCTTCCTGTTAAACGTTACCAGATATGTCTCTTCTTCAATTGTCCTTCAAAAAAAAATCCACGCAGGGATTCCTTTATAAGACAGCGTATAACGTGGACCACTCTTGCCTCATTGCAGTGGGGCCGAAGGACACAGTACAGATGAGCGCAGCCCAGAGTGGAGAGGGTAGTTCATCTCCTCTGCTTCCTCAGCCTGCTGTTTCCATAGTGACCATGATGCTCGGCAGACCTCTCCAGGGATTTGAAAATTCAGATACAAAATTTACAGAGTAAATTTACAGGGAAGGCAAGGGATGTCCTGATCTATGGCAGTATTGTATTTTTTCACTTGTCTAAGCACTGTTTTAATTTTAGTTTGGAAAACCTAAAAGGTGTCCTTTAGTGGTATTGAGGTACCACACGGTTCTGAACGGAAGGGCCCTGACAATAGTGCCTAGAAGCCTGGGCATTGACATAATTTAAATTCAGAGTTGATTAGACGTCAGTTCTTGGGGCTACAGTGGCTGCAGAAGGAGCTCAGTTTCTACCCCGAGACCTGAGTGACAATCGTCTGGCTGAAATGAATAGAATAATGAATTACAGAGAATGGGAAAAGGGAGAAATTCATGGGAGGAGAAGTTCACTTCAGGAATCTTAAATGCTTCATGGGAGGAATTCCCTGGCAGTCCAGTGGTTAAGACTCCACGCTTTCACTGCCGAGGGCCTGGGTTCAATCCCTGGTTGGGGGGGGAAGATCCTGCAAGCTGCTGCTAAAAAAATCAATTTCACACACACAATTAGGTTCTTCGTGGGAACAAGACCCGGGCTTTATAGTGGGAGGGTTGGACCTTGTTAAATGTTACTGGTGGTAGCAGACTGGGGGTATTGTATTAGCTGGCGTGCATTTTGGGGGCTATATCCATGTGTGAGCTTGGCGGGGCAACATGGCTGTCATAGAAATACTAATGCTCACCAATATCCAATGTGGTCCTTCTTGAGCTCATGGAAGGTGCTACTTCCCAGACTCCCTGCAGTTAGGCAGGGCCATGTGACTGGTTCTAGCCAATGAACTGTCACTTGCAGTGATGCATGTCATCCTTAGGCTTTCCTGTTGTGCCCTCATCCAGGACTCTGAGGGTCTTATGCTGAGTTGGATGGAAGCAGCTGAGACTGCTGGGTCCCTGCTTGGAGGACAGCTCCCTGGACTGTGGCCCACACCCACAGAGGATTTTATATAGAAGCAAATACATTTTTGTGTGTTAAGCTAATGAGAGTTTAGATTTTTTTTTTTTTTGTTACTTCAGCATAGCCTAGCCTATCCTGACTAACACCTGTGTATAATTTGATTTGGAAAATGAAGGGTAAATTCTCAACCTAATATATAAAGTAACCATGTGAAAACTTAATATCTGGTTCTTGCTCATTTCAAAGGCTTCTGAGGGCAACAAGAAAGAGACCTTAAATCCTTGAAGAGTGAGATACCATCTTGTGTGCCCCTGGAATTCACAGAGGAGCAGTAGTAAGGACCAGGGAGACATCTTCAGGACACTCCTGATTTCCCACCAGAGGGAGGACACCCCGAGTGGGCCTGGCCCTGGCTTTTAGTCGCACTGGTTAATGGAGTGAAGGACACCAATTAGGGAATTACCTGCTTTAAGGTCAGCTCAAGGCACCATCAAAACAAGGTGGCGAATGTAAAGGCAGGTGGTCTGGGAGCTCTGGGAGCCCAAAGAAGAGGCTCTCAGCCCATTAAGAACCTCTTGGCAGCCTGTTCTCACAGTGGACCCCTCTGAGGCTCTCACCACGTTTGTGGATCCAGTGTCTGGCACATCATGGCACTGAAACAAATGACAGATGCACAAAACTAAGGGACAGTATTGGAGAAAGTTTCTGTAGGACAGACTTGCCAGGTGAGTAGAGTCACTGATGGGTAGTTTCAGCCAGGCTGTGAGTGGGAGGTGAAGTAGTGCAGGTGTGGAAAAGTGAGCATCTCCTGGTGACACCCATGTCAGGTCCTGGTGGCGCCGGTCAAGCTGGGCAGCGACTCAGTCCTGCCATCAAAGCGATGCTCAACACGTGCTTGTCTTTTGTACCCGGGAGCTTTTATTCTTGGAACAAATCCTGTTCTCGTTCATTTTCTTCCCCATGTCCTAAGGTTGTGTTGGATTTCATTAGAAGCAGCAGGAAATTCTTAGGGAAAAAAATTCTCTTTAGTTATGATAATATTAATCAATTCTGGGGACCCAGTGGAAATCACAGTCAATAGAATGTTTTCCCTAAATGCCATGATTTCTACTGGAACTGCTGTACCATGATTATCATTCAGTGGCGTGTCCTCGAGTTAACAATAGATCCATGATATTGTTGGAAAGAATAGATCCCAGTGAGACACTGGCTCTCTCTGACTTTGTTTCCAGAGAAATCAATAAGATAAGAAGCTTGGGGACGCTTCTGCAACACGTGTTTATTCATTGGTATAATTTTGTGGTTTTGTCTGCCTACCTGCCCTCAGGTGTTACAGGCTGTGGATCCTTAGTCCTCTTGGCTTTCATTGCAGACTCCTGGTTACCTTCATATGAACTTCTCCATCCCCATCCCTTTTGATCTCTGGGGAGAAGAGACCCAGTGCTATCAGACAGAGCACCTGCCACGTGCTAGTACAGAATCTGGGGTCTAGACAGATGCCCTTGGGTGGGATAGGTGAGCCTGGGAGACCCTATGGGAAACAGCAGGCAGAAGTCAGAGCAGAAAGGGAGGTTTGGTTGGGCCTGGAAGCAGGCAGTAAACAGAGGACTGGATTCCAGACCCAGAGGAGTTAACCTATGAGTAGGATGTGGAGGCTGCCAACCAGTGTCCTGAAAATTTTTAAAATAATGGGAAGGTTAAAATCCATTGCTTTTGATTTTTACTTGCTTTCTTGTGCTGTCTGAGTTTTGGGGAATGTCTAGTTAATAAAACTCTTTACATTGGAATTTAACTGGCTATGGTCTTCTCCCCAGTTTGAACTTCGGCACAAAGCCAGCAGCCAGTGGATAAAATTGGTGCTTACTGGGTTGGCTAAACTGTAATCTTGGAGCATCTATGAGCTCAGTTTTTGCCTTTATAGAATAAAGGGTAGTCTTTCTCTACTTTTAGGTGATCAGATGCAAAGGATATGTTTTTCTTTCCATCAGCTCTCTTTGCTTCTGAAATGCCCTTATTAATATGAAAAAATTCTAGACTCTGGAGACCTTTTAGGATTGAATGGGAGGCTACTTCTCTTAGAGTATGTGCAATGGGAATTTTCTCCAAGGCACCCGACTGAGAACAGTATTTTTGAAATCCTCTCATATAATTACCCTATGACCCAGCAATTCCAGTCCTGGGCATTTACTCAAAAGAAATGATTGCATATGTCTACTAAAAGACACGTACAAGAAAGCTGGTAGTTATATCTCTAACAGCCAAAAAGTAGAAACTCCCCAGATGCCTACCAACAGCAGAAAGGATGAAAAGTTATGATATACACATGCAGCAGACAACTACAGTAACAAAGAATGAACTAGCAATATGTACAATAACCTGGATGTATCTCAAAGACGTAGTGACGAGACAAAGACGCCAGACACAAAAGAGGACACACTCTGTGATTCCATTTATACCTGTTAAACTGCAATATGGGGATGGAATTCAGAATAATGTTTAACTTGGTGGGAGGATATTAACTGGGTAGGAGCATGAATGAGCTTTTGAGGTGTTGGAAATGTCTTTGAATCTTGATCAGGATGGTGAATACACACACGCGCACACGCACACGCACACACTTATGGAAAATTCACCAAGCTGCCTACCATAGATAGGTTATATCTCATACCTAATAATCCTACTAATAAAAAGACTGATAAAAGATACTTGCTTTTTCAATCTAGTTTTATGTTCACATTCCTAATTCTTGTTAGGTTATACTGAAATGAAAGACAATCTATTTCATTAGAGCAGGAACATATTTAGCTAAATTAGTAGATAAGATGTAAGTCCATGATTTAGGGCAAAGAATGGGGAAAATAAGACAGAGCACAAGGAGGTGATATATTTATACGTATTATATTTAGTTTATATTCAGAATGAAATGTGACCAGATGGACCAGAATCTCCCTGAGACTCAACTGAGCAAACCTTCTCCTGGTCACTCAGTCATTGGGCACCGTCTACACACTAAGAATTTGAGATGAGCAACAGCTGTGAGACCCTCCTAAAGCTCCTTGAGAAGATGAAATGACCATCTCATGGGGTTTAGATAAGTTCCTCCATTGTCAAAGGAGACTTGGGAGGGGTATGTATGGTGGAAAGTGGATGAGAACCCACGTAGGGTCTTGTGCTGCAAGTAAGAGAGATTATTCAGGTGCTGCCAGCTCAGGAACTTCTTAGGACGTGCAGATACCTTTCTTCTGCTATTATTATAGTCATAGTTATTTATTTATATTTTAAATGGAAGTACAGTTGATGTACAATATTATGTTAGTTTCAGACGTACGATATAGGGATTCGAAATGATCACTGCAATAAATCTAGAAAGCATCTGTCGCCATACAAAATTATTCCCGTACTATTGACTATATTCCCTCTGCTCTACATGACATACCTCTGACTTACTTATTTCATAACTGGAAGTTTGCACCTCTTCCCTTCACCTATTTCTCCCATCTCCTCCTCCCTCTCTGCTCTGGTAATCACCCATTTGTTCTCTGTATCTATGAGTCTGTTTTCATTTTGTTTTGTTTGTTTGTTTTGTTTTTAGATATAAGTGAGATCATATGGTATTTGTCTTTCTCTGTCTGTTTGACTTATTTCACTTAGCATAATACCCTCTAGGCCCATCAAGTTGTTGCAGTTTGCAAGATTTTATTCTTTTTTATGGCTGAGTAATATTTCATTGTATATATACATACCACATTTTCTTTGTCCATTCACGTGTTGATGGACACTTAGGTTGCCTCCTCATTTTGGCTACTGTAAATAATCCTGCAGTGAATATGGGGATGCAGTCTTTTCAAATTAGTGTTTTTGTTTACATCCAGTAAATACCCAGGAGTGGAAATGCTGGGTCATGTGGTAGTTCTATTTTTAATTGTTTGAGGAACCTCCATACTGTTTTCCATAGTGGCTGCACCAATTTACATTCCCACCAGCTGTGCACGAGGGTTCTCTTCTCTCCACATCCTGGAGAGCACTTGTTATTTGTTGCCTTTTTGATGATAGCCATTCTGACGGCTGTGAGGTGATTCTGTGGTTTTGATATGCGTTTCCCTGATGATTAGTGATGCTGAGCATTTTTTCATGTGTCTGTTGGTCCATCTTCCTGGGAGAAATATCCTTTTTTTTTTTTTTTTTTTTTTTTTTTTGTGGTACGCAGGCCTCTCACTGTCGCAGCCTCTCGTTGTGGAGCACAGGCTCCAGACCTGCAGGCTCAGCGGCCATGGCCCACGGGGCCAGCCGCTCCACGGCATGTGGGATCCTCCCGGACCGGGGTACGAACCCGTGTCCCCTGCATCGGCAGGTGGACTCTCAACCACTGCACCACCAGGGAAGCCCGAAATATCCTTTTTTAAATCAAATTGTTTTTTGATATTGACTTGTAGGACTTCTTTGTATAATTAAAGGCAGAAGGAGATGATCATGAAGATGGAGAGAATGACCATGAAAAAGATGAAGGAAGGTCAGGAGGAGGAACAGGATGAGGAGAAAGTAACATTTCAACTTGGGAAAGTCACTGCAGCTTTGAACCTCAGTTCCCTGATCTGTCAAAGGCTACTGCACTTGCCTCTCTTTTTGTGACGATAAAGCGAAACAACAGATAAGAAAAGATCTCAACAACTGTAAATTGCTATATACATGGAGGCGTGAAGGTCTAGTAAAGATATTATGTATCAATAAGTCATGTGACCTTTCACAGCGGGTCAGATGCTGTGTGCATGTGAGTGGTGCATGCCCAGGGGGCAACGGTGCTCACCCTGTAAAGTGATGCAGGTCTGGCTCTGTAATGTCTCACCTGTGGGGTTCAGCTCTCCAGTTCCATAGACTCACACCTGCCCTGCAATAAATCAGTTGATATCCATATTGTTTGCCATGTTTCACCCCATGAAGCAGAACTTTCCATCCTTGTCAGCAGTTTTAATGAGTGATGGAGCCAGATGAAAACTGTTTAAATATGCTAATGGACTGACAGGAGATTAAATGGAGCCCTTAACAAATGACTCTCCATCCAGCCCCCAGCGGCACGTTAATAGCACTGATATTCCTGCCTGCCGGGAGTAAAGACCTTACATATCCCGGTCTTTGCTCCTGCTGCCCACTGTGAGCCTGTGACAGCCAGAGAATTATCACGCCTTCTTTGCACATTATCCCTCTGTCTCTCGGTGGCCATGGAGGTGGCTTTGCGAGGCTGCCCTGAGAATTATTGCCTTCCTGATCTATCTGTTGCTGGGCCACTCTCCTGGGCTAGTGACAGAAAGGAAAACCCAGTTACAGCACTTAAGATAGCAGTATGACGTATTTCTCGTATTTTGGGTTCATTTGAAAAACGATAAGGATGAACGTTTCCTGCAAAGGCTTGAAATGTATGAGAACTTGAATACTGAAACTTGAAAGGTACATTTGGGGTGGTTCCCGACTCATGCTTGATGTTTGGGGAGAGATGTTTCAGTGGGGTAAATTAATTTGTTGTTTTGGTTGGCGATAAAACCTGATTGACTGCGTGCTCCAGGACAGTGTTCCCCCAGTTCTGAGTGATGTGGGTCTCCTGTAAAGGACCCTCTGCTCCTCGTGTAGCTCCCACTTCCTCTTCCACTTCGAACTCCTAGGTCCTCCTGAAGCCTCCAGGCAGGAAAAAGCAGTGTAGCCCCTCTTACCAGAGGGTGCTTCTACCACGACCTGGAGACCATGCCGAGAGCTTAGCTAGGCTGATGCCTTGAAGATGATGCTTTCCCTCAAAATCCGTTCCCGTCTCCCTCATTGTCTCCAGATCAATAATAGCTGAATCAGGGTTCAGTATAGTCCAACTGGAGAAATACAGTTTCTGCTATGGGAAGATCGCCTACTCAGTGGAAAATTTGTAGGACTGGGTGATAGGAACTGATAGGAAGCAAGAGAATGCGTGGGGATGGATATTGAAGGTGATGGTGGGAGGGATCGAATACAAGGTGAAAAGTGGCAAGTTGATGAATGTGGGAGCATCCTTCTGTGACTCACAACTGAGATTACTGGCAGGAACTCTTGGAGCTGGTCCTAATATACAGTTGAGATGACTCCTTGAGGTTTGAGAGATTCCAGAAGTCTTTTGCCAGGGATTCTCAGGACAGCTCAGGAGGCTCAGGGAAGTGTGCAGTGGGAGTGGATTTATTGCACGAGAAGGAAATCTGATTCTTGTTCCCTAAACAAGCGTAGAGGACACTCATTCACCATGGTGATAAAGACGGCATGAGCGAGGGAGCCACCAGCACCTTTGAGAAGCCGGTGGTGGCTGTCCTCTGTACGCCAACATCGACAGTAGAAAATATTGCCGAGGAGCCGGGCTGCCTGTCTGTGGTCAATAGGATGATAGGATTCCGAAAAAACAGAAGGCAAGGGGCATTTCTTAAGTGTTAGAAGCTAGTGGATGTACATAGCATAATAGGCAACAAGGCTGAACAGGTGACCAAGGATCCCAACCCCCAGGGGGCGCTGGTGATGAAAAAAGGCTGGACTTTTTCAAGATTCTCTGACCCGCAGAAATCTGCAGTGCTGGCCAGTAACTCATGATTATCTTAGGACAAGACATGTAGGTGCTGACTACCCTGCTTGGCTTCTGTGATCAGAAAAACATCAAAGGGTTGATGAAATACTTTGATCCCTCACCAAGTTTCTGTATCTGAGCCAACTCTCATGCTTAGATCGAATGGAAAGCTGAGTTCCTTTGAAGAAGGACTCTGTCATTTCTCTGCCCATATTTAAAATAATATTCCCTGGCCCCTTCCTAAAGTGACGTGTGTCCATTTTCTAGAAGAGCCGTACACGGAGGTAAGAGGAATATGCAGAACTCGGGCTGACACTGATATCAGGACCTCTAACTAGTGTGGAGGTGTGTGAAGCTGGGTGACCGATGAGGTTGTGGCCAAGTCCGTCCATCTCCCAGCTCACACCTCAGACTCACGGCATTCGTCTCTGCTCTTTACGCAGTGGCCACCTGCTGAAGCAGCTCAGCCTCCCACTGTTAGGCACTGTCAGATGGCTGTAACCTCTTGGTTCCCTCCTTTGCTTAGTTGCAGATCTCTCAAGGGCATGTCCATGTGTGTAAGCGTGAGGGTGGAGCAAGTGCAGGCGAGGTGGGGAGAGATTTTGTCTTTTACCGAGATTTCACTTGCCTTATAGTAAAAAAATAATAATGCATTTCAAGGACGCTGTCCCTCGTATCCATCAAATCATGGCAGGAACAAAGCTCATTCATACATTAAGCTTTTATTCTTGGAGTTCTTGAATTCATAAGAAGATAATAATATCTGGCTCCAGGCTATCAAGAGAGCTCTTTACAACTGATTCTCAACCGTGGCATTCGTCACCAGGAATATCACTAAATCTCACTTGTCATCCTTCTATGACATGACAAGCTCTAATGTATTTACAGTGTAGTCGTGCGAATGGGAGGTTACCTTGTTCCTTCCGAGGGTGTGTAAACAAAGCGCTTTCCAGCATACTTCTGTATCAATGCAGTTTTTTTTGCGTGTGTGCAAGGAAGGTGGTGGACCCATGTTGGCTAGACAAGTGGTAGCGTCCGGCTGAATGCCCTCTAGGGAGATGGAGTAAATAACTTTTGACAGTCTTGTCTAGAGGTTTCGGGACTTTTCTTCCCAGTGAATTTTGGTCTGCGGTTGTAATACCAAGTTGATCACTGTGATTGTGATTTTATGCAGCTTGATTTCTGACTTAACTTTGCTCTACTTTCCATTGCTCGGAAGGTGGAGGAGACAATGAGAGGGATGTTATTTTGAGGACAGATTATGAGCAGAGAGAACCTGGGGCAAAGTGCCTGTGTCTTGGAGAAATTCATAAAAAGCATAGTACGGGCATTTACAGACAGCTGCCCTGGAGCTTAGCGAAACAACGTCATATGATTCCAGGTCAGAGACTTAACACTAAAATATTCCTTAAGAGGAAAGAAAGATTAGAGAAAGCTTAAATTCTGGCAAAATAGTTGTGAGAGGAAACATAGGAGAATGCAAAGGGTGTGGGTTAGGGGGTTATTTCATCTTAAATCCTATCTCTGTGACTTTCTAGTTTTCCCCTTTCTGGGGCAGCTAGAGGCTGGCTCCATCCTTATCCCCCCACCTCAGAATGTGACCTTATTTAAAAATAGGGTCTTTGCCGATGTCATCAAGTTAAGACAAGGTCATTCGGGTGGGCTCGAACCCACTATGACTGATGTCCTTCTAAAAAGGGTAGATTATGGACAAAGAGACGGACAAGCACAGAGGGAGGACGATGGGAAGAGATGCAGGGGGAGCGAACGCCATGGGACCATGAAGGCAGAGACAGCAGTGATGTGTTCACATCCTTGTGGGAGCCCTTGAATGAAATGCTTCCCCACAGCAGTTCTCAATCACATGCTCTGCTGGAGCACCACCTTCCCTGGGTCTGTGGGGTATAACGCCCTCAACAGTGCTATAGTAGCTCGGGGCTGGTATGGGGATGGGCTGGGAGCCTGACTCTGGCTTTGGGTGTTCTGCGGGGACAGCGTGGCTTTTGCCTGGCATCTCAGAGTCACCTTTTTTCACTGCTTCCCCTCTTTCCTCAGGTGGTCTTTCCCCCCACTCCCTCCAACTTTACAAAAATCCTCCCAGCTCCTTCTTTAATTCTCAGAATACCATGCATATTCACACTCGCTTATTCAATAACTATTGATTGATCTCTAGCTGAATTTCAGGCATAGCTCTAGGCATATTTCAATTAAACATGACACGGGGAGGTCTCTGACACCACTCATCGGAAATATCCGAGCCCAGGGAACTATATTTAATATCCTGTGATAAACCATATTGGAAAATAAGATGAAAAAGAATATGTATATGAATAGCTGAGTCACTTTGCTGCACAGCAGAAATTAAACACAACATTGTAAGTAAAAGATATTTCACTTTCAGAAGACATGAATGGATATTTTGCAATGGCAATAAAGTAATTTTTGGTCGTTGAAAAAAAAAGAAATATCCTAGCCCAGACACCTGTTGACAACAGTTGCGGTCTTTGTCTGGGTAAGTCATACGGTGGTGATTGGACTTTGAGAGGAAAATGCTGGTCCAGGATTGCGCTCTGGGTGTGCAGTCGGGCGAGGAGACTTGTGTCGGGAAGGTGGACACACTCAGCACCGAGCTTGTTCTGCACACACACTGAAGAATTGTTAGACACTTCTGTTCTTTCTTACTCTGAAAGATACTTAAATCTGTTCATCTTTCTAGCTGTCTACCCTCCTTACAATAGTCAATGAGAAATCCTGTCAGGTATTTGGTTAAGTTGAATATTTCTTTATTAATATTAAAATTCATTCAGAACTGATGTTAATATTCACAGCATCAGAAGTAGTGACCAAAACCACAGTCTACAGTACAAAGTATATTAATTGTTCTAGGGTACTCAACTTTTTTTTTTTCTTCTTCTTCTTCAAAATCTTAACAGGAAATACATTTTCTCTATTTTAAAGAATTTTATTTTTCTGTTTCACCAAAAGGTGGCAGCAGATTTTAGTTTTGGGGTGTACGTCTTTCCCAGGAGCTAGGCCTGGAGACCTTAAAAGTACCGCCTTCTCATCCCCTTGACACTCCCCCACCAAAATTCCCCTCCCCCACACACATACACAGCTGGAGGGAGAGAGGAAGGAGCCGGTTTTTTTGTTTTGTTTTTAAAAATATTTTTAATTAATTAATTTACGGCTGCATTGGGTCTTCGTTGCTGCACGCGGGCTTTCATTGCGGTGGCTTCTTTCTTCGTGGAGCACGGGCTCCAGGTGCGCGGGTTTCAGTAGTTGTGGCTCGCGGGCTCAGTAGCTGTTGTTCACGGGCTCTAGAGCACAGGCTCCGTAGTTGTGGCGCACGGGCTTAGCCGCTCCGCGGCATGTGGGATCTTCCCAGACCAGGGCTCAAACCCATGTCCCCTGCATTGGCAGGCGGATTCTTAACCACTGAGCCACCAGGGAAGCCCGAAAGGAGCTGTTTTATAAACGATTTGAGACTTGGTGCAGGAAAGAGTGCTTGGGAGCAGATGATGGAGTCTGACAGAGCAGAAGAGGGAAATCCTGGTCTAGAATAACTCCTGGAGATTCTCTTAGCCATGAGTCGTGAGCAGCTAATACTCCATCCAGACAGAAGTAAATGCCTCATCCTGGAAAGGAGAGCAGGACAGCAACTCACAGCCTCCACTACAGGGAGGCCAGGGGTCACTCCAAGTGCAAGGACTTCCCGTCCTTGATGGGATCAGGAGTTTGCATCAAAGAATAAAGCAATGCAATGCTTCTTGCCAGGAAAAAAAAAGTTAGCTGAACTTTTAGTGCATTTAGTGATGTAGTTGACATATTCTGGCACAAACTCCTTATCTCCTCACGAGCTGGAAGATTTTGCAAACTGGCACTGTCAGCAAGCCGCTTTGAGTAGCGCTGCCATGGACCAGGTCTGTTCCCAAAAAACAGGCATTCACTCTGGGTCATTTCCTTATCAGCTCTATTTGTGAAGTTAATGTTCCTTTGACTTCCAGAGTCTCTGCTTTCCTAACACTCTTTTTCTTTTTTTTCCCCAGGGTGGGGAGGTTGATTCATCTTAGAGATCTTGTCAGATTGTGTCTGACAAGACACATCTATTTTGTCTTCCCAGATGTCCAATCTTTGTCAGCTGAGAAATATTTGAAGTGCTGACAAGGCTCTTACGGACAACACAGCTACTGCTGCCGAGTCCGGAGGATTAATTCTTCTTAATTATGTTAGTGCTGGGCCATCATTCAAGTTTATTGATGCTGTCTGGTCATGTCTAGGAGATTTATAGGTATCTAAATCCATCTCACATAGAAGAGACCTCAAACAACTTGGCTATCTTTTCAGAGTCTTTTGTGCATGAGGCAAAAGTTATACGATTATTACAGAAAACTCCTTCATAAATAAGCACTTGCTTCTCTACGTTCCCTCTCTGGGCCTGGAGGGGAATTTGGGACTTGGGAATTTGTTTGCAATTCCTGTTTCTTTTTCCCCAGCGGCTGAGTTAAAACCCACTCTCTCCAGTCAAAGTGTTTCATTTCTAGCCCAGGGAATATTCTTGAGAATTATATCCAAGTCCATTAGGCAGCATTTAATTATTTAATTATAGTTGTGTACAGGGCCACTGGCTCTCATATCACCGGGTATGAAATGACTGGATTTCAGACAGTCAGACGGAAATAGAGTATAGGATAACAGTCTCATGGACGTTGGTACGGAAATGAACCTGGGTCAGCCCAGGGTATCTTCATCCCGGCTGCACATTGCTGTCCTTGGAGACTGAGTGATGCTGAGACAGGAGTGATCTTCCAGCATCTGTACACCTCTAAAGACTGACAGATGGTTCTTACGTTCATGTAGGTTTAGAAACCATGGATGAGACCCTCTATCGATCTAGAGAGAGGAAGGACAGCGGAGGTGCAGAGCTGTGTATGTGCAGTGAGTGTATGTCTCCAGGTTTCCATCAGTGGGGATTCGAACCCAGGCCTTGGGAAAGGACCATGAAGCTAGGGCGATGGGGCTGTCCAGTTCAAACATTCTAGCAGTAAGCACTTGATTGAAAACTGTGCCAAGTCCTGTGCCAAGCTCGTAACGCATCACCTTTTAAAGTATCACTATAACTTTATGCACTGAGTATTATTATCATCATTTTGTCTGTGGGAAAACTGAGACCCAGAAAGGTTTAATAACTGGACCAAGATGACATAAATAGTAAGCAGAAGTCAGGAGGTGAACCCAAGCCTTCTGGCGGAACATTTTCTGTTCTTACCCTCCCTGCTAGAGGAAAAAAAAACCAATTAGGAGACCTGCGGGGGACGACCTGTAGTTTCCTTCGGAGGGCAGATTATATAACATATATGTGTCAGCATCCATAAAAATTGAAGTATGGTGGTTGGCAAACATTATAATTATCATTGTGCAAGAAAAGAAAACCATAGGTAATGGAATGGGGAGAAAAAGCAGGATTAGAGGAAGAAGCGTGGGGGAAGTGACGAATGGTCGATGGTCACCAAGAAGAGACTGATCAGTGGGGCACTTTCCTGGTCCCATAGACTCAGAGCTGGGGGGAGTGGGCGGGGAGGACAGCATACACCACGCAGGGCCACAGGTGGGTGGCACTTGGGAACAGACTGAATGCACAGGGGCTGTGAGAGGCAGGCTTTGTTGTGACAGGAGGGTGGAGTGACCCCGGTTCCTGTGAAGCGATGAAATTGGTTTGAATAATTCCGCGGGCTGATAGGGAACCGAAACCCACTACTCACGGATCAGCAGGCACCGTGCCTGGTCCCGGCAACAGGAGGGTTGTTCGGCTGGAGCGGGTATGGGACTCAGAGCCCTCAGGCCATTTGAGGGCTCCCACGTTTACCAGATGTCAAGTCAGCATCTAACACTGAGCGTGAATTTCTGCCCTCAGCCCACAGCCATTCCCCCTTCAGAAGGCTGTGTAACGACAAAGCTGGGATCACAATGTACGATCTGAAAACACGCCATCAATGTAGAATTGTTCTTAAGAGGAGAGCCGGAAGCTTGCTCACTGCTAATTTGTTTTCTTTCCATAGCCATGCAGAGTTATTCAAATCGGACATTTTAATTTAGCTTTACAGCCATGTGTTAATTTTTCCAAGTCTACCAGAGTGTGAGCCACACGGCTCACACCTACTCATTCACAAGTCCTCTGGGAGTCACCTCGTCCTACTGCCCTTCTGCCAAGTGGGACCCAAGGCTGGGCCCGATCCTCTGAAAGAATTTCACACTTAGATCTTCTTCTTGGAAAAAGTCCTACCCAAACACCTGGAGGGAAAAGTCACGTTAGAACCAGAGGTAAAAATTAAGGGCCAAATACAATTTCAGATTTTCCTTAAAATATCATTTTTATGTTCAGCTGGCATGACTCTTTCCCTTATTCGAACTCATAAAATAAAAACTAAAGTGTAACTCTATTCCCCAAATACGAGGGCCCTCGTGATCCTCTGGGGGGTAATAGCTGCTTATGGATCACGTGGTCACCTTGAATGGGACGGAAGGCGTGTACTCGGGTGTGGACCACAGTGAATTCGAAATGTAAGCACCGGTGAAGCATTTTATTCAGGCTGAAATGGACGTGATTCAGAGCTTTGCGTGGAATCTTTACTCTTGATTTACAAAGGGAGATTAAAGCAAGAAGCAGTGAAGTACTGGTTTATGGATTCGTAGATGAGGGGATAAAGTGGAATATAAAATGGAAAAAAACTGTAGTCCGAAGTAACAGGCCTAGATTTGAGTCCCAACTCCATCCATCACTCACGGTGAGGATTGAAAGGCAAATCGTTTCTCCTCCTTCTGCCCCAGCGTCCTTATTTATAAAATTACCAGCTGCCCAGTAATCTCACTGGATGGGGGGAATCAAAGGATGAATGATTTAAAAAAATTACTGTTTTAGAAACTGTATGCACATCTTTTATTCTTTGTTTTATTATCCTCAGTAGCAGCCGTGGCGGTCTGGGAGATGGGGGTTCCATTCGTGTGGGAGCTAGGGGGGCAGGAGGCATGATGTGTATTTCAGGTTTCTTCTCAACCCAAAGGGCATCAAGCATGGCTGCATCGTGGAGTTTTGCTTCTTTGCTAAGCAAACGTGGAATGAATGCGGTGGGGGAGGCTTGTGGAGAACAGTCAACACGGCCGTGCAGCAGAGGTCTCCCGGGATGTACCAGACCGCGGTTAGGAGACAGAAGGTGTGCTGTCCCGCACTGCCTGTCCCTGTGAGAGGCGTCCCTGGGCCGGGATGCTCTGGACGTGATGGGAGCAACGTTCCAGAAAGGGAGCCTGCTCTCTGGTTTTCCATCTGGTGGGCAGCCCTAGAGCAACCTCATGATGGGAGGGCAGAGGATGACGTGGGGGGTGGCAGGCTGGCCTCAGAGACAGCGTTCATGGGAGAAACCTGAGAACACCACACCCAAGGCCCAAGCAGCTGGAGTCTGGAGCCCTGGGGGGACCTTGGGGAGACCTCTTTAGAAAATGACGGAACAGTTCAAGCCTTTTGCTTTACCTTTGCCCACGTGCTAAACCCTGGGGAGGGGGTGTGGGTGGTGGTACTTAAATGCACAGAGGGTAGGGCGTGGTGTTTTACATAAATCCACATGCAGTCTTCACAAAACGCTTGGAGGTGGATGTTCATCTTGGAGCCTGGGATGTTTCCTCTGTAAAATGAAGGTCTCGTAAGTGGCAAAGTATACATTCAGATGCAGAGAAATCCTGTCCAGATCATTCAGTTGTATTCAAGGGGTTGAGTTCCAGAAGTTGAGTATAAGCTGGGGCAGGGCCCTAAGCAATGAAAACAAAGGTGTCAAAGTTCCGATTTTTAGTGTCCGTGCTCACACGTGGTTGCCTGCCGACTGGGTAACCCCGAACGGCCCATGGATGGGATTTACATGGTATATGGAATGTGGGTCTGCGCCACACCACAGATGGGCGGGGGGGTGAAAGGATAGGGTTGGGGGGAGCATTAGGGGCATGTAGGTTTGGGTGAGAAGGGGGAGGGGACAGGTCCTGGGCATGGGGCAGGCGGCACATTGCTATTTTTTCTGGTCCAAAGACTATTTCTCTGGTGGATAATTCAGGTCAGAGTGGTAGCAGGGCTACACCTCTGTTTAATTGGATAGGGACGCCCTAGGAAGGCATGCACATCCCAGTTGGCCACAGTCCCCACCATTCCTTTTGCAGGACACCAGCCTGTCCATCTGTTACCCTCCTGGGCCGTGCTTTCATTTGGCTTGGGACCTGGTCTAGCCATTTGTTTATAGAGCTCTGGAAGAGTCCCTTCTGCAATACATTTTTTCTTTCTATTTTTTTTTTGAAGTAGAGTTGATTTACAATGTTTCAGGTGTACTGCAAAGTGATTCAGTTATATATATATTCTTTTTCAGATTCTTTTCCATTATAGGTTATAACAAGATATTGGATATAGCTCCCTGTGCTAGACAGTAGGTCCTTGTTGTTTATCTGTTTTATATATAGTAGTGTGTATCTGTTGATCCCAAATTCCTAACTTATCCCCCCCACTTTCCTCTTTGGGAACCAGAAGTTTGTTTTCTGTCTGTGAGACTGTTTCTGTTTTGTAAATAAGTTCATTTGCATCATTTTTTTTTTTAGGTTCTACATATAAGTGATACCATATGATATTTGTCTTTCTCTGTCTGACTTCACTTAGTGTGATAATCTCTAGGTCCATCCATGTTGCTGCAAATGGCATTATTTCATTCTTTTTTATGGCTGAGGAATATTCCATTGTATATACGTGCGTCATATCTCCTTTATCCATTCATCTGTTGATGGACACTTCCGTTGCTTCCACGTCCTGGCTATTGCAAATAGAGCTGCTATGAACATAGGGGTGCATGTGTCTTTTCAAATTAGATGCAATAACGTTATTTCTGCCTCAGCACCTGGAGTGGTGTTGTTGGCTGGTCCCTGGCAAAGATTTTCCCTTTTCCTTTCCTAAAAGGAGCTCAGTTTATTTTATTTATCCCTTCATCTCATAGTCTAAGTGCTACAGGGAAAGGACACCACACTCGAGGGGTGGCCTGATTTTTCTCTCCTTCTCTTTGCCCCATGATTGGTTGAGGAAGGAGTGATGTAATTCTGGCCAGTGGGATGTGAGGAAGGCTTTTCTAGAGTCTTCTGGAGAAGGAGGTTCCTCACTCTGGGAAAACTACTAGAGGCTACTGAGGTCTCTTCACAGGCATTCTGAGGAAGCATGTAGCTGCACACAGATGAGGGAAGCAGCATCTTCCTTGTGAACAGGTGAGAGAGAAGAACGTGTGCTTCTGATGACGGCAGTGAGCTGCGATTAGCCAGCTGTCAGATCTACCCCACCTGCAGACATTCAGTTATAGAGCCAAATAACTTCCTTCTGAGGTTCATTCAGATTGGTTCCATTCGGTCCCCCTGCAGCCAAAAGTATTATAACGTTCATCACCCTTGACATAGATCATTAGTTTTTTGTGCTCCATGCCCTGGATACTCCCAGACATTTTTCCTCTGTGCCATATGCAAGGTAGAAAAACAAAGGAAAGCTTAACGGTTGCCGGTTTGCCTCTAAGAACCTGGCACAGAATTGGATGTGATATAAATGACCAGCCATGGGAAAGCACAAGGTCTCTCCAAGTACTAGATGTCCTTCCTTAGAAGAACAGGAGAAGAAAATTTAAAACCCTCTGAATTTGGAACAAAGGAGATATAATTGTATTTTTCATGATGTTATTGGAAATCCCATAAATACTAGTTTAAAGTATTAACAGCCCTGACTTTTACAACACCACCAGTAATATCTCAAGCAACATTAAAACCTCTAAATCAAAACTAGATTTAATTCTGTAAAATAAGTGTATAGGTATAAGTGTGTTTGGGTAGACAGAGGGATAGAGAGAGAGAGAGAGAGATAGAGGGAGGGAGAGAGAGAGAGGGAGAGAGAGAGGGAGAGAAAGAGAGATTTAGGTGTCATCTCAAAAAATTAATGCAACTGAAATTAGGGCATTTGTAAACCATAAAAGTTTGGGAATGTCTAACAATTATTTGAAAAATAGCTAATTACCTGGTTAATTAAAAATAACCCCTTTGCCTACCCATAGCCTTCTTAATCGAATGTACTAATTTATAGGCTAAAAAGCAGATTGAAAGAATTCGAAGCTGCACATAGCCATTCTTTCTAGTCCAAAGACTTTCTCCAGTAGATAATTCAGGTCAAAGTGGCAGCAGGAGTGTGTCTTTGCAAAGATAAAATTAGATTTTCTTGTTACTGCTCCCCCCAAATGGGGAGATCGTATTGTATTTTTTTTTTTTCCATCACAAGGTCCAGGAGGAGATAGCTGCATTAGTGATCCTGAAAAATGCCAATAAGCTGTTTCATTATTTTAAAAGAAAATGCTTCTGAAACAGCAGGTCAGGATGTTGAAGAGCAGGTGCTGAGCAAGGGGGGCGATGACATGAGCCTGCTTGTGATTCCTTTTACAATTTGCTGCCGACGCAGGTTCTGACTCCCAGCTAAGCTGGGCGGAAGCAGAAGAATCGATCGCGGCGGTAGTTTCAGCCGCAGAGCGTGTGTGTCAGTGACACACACATGCAGATGGACGCGCCTCCCGTGAACACAGAAAGTGGAAAGGGCAGGAGCCTCTCTGGCTTCCATGAAGCACCATGTCCAGGAAGCAAACACAGCCCGTGGGGTTGGGGCGATGGCTTGTGGCCAGTGGTCCACAGGGAAAGTAAAACCAAACCTGGACCTCCGTGGTTGGTACCTGTGCTTCTCGGGCTGCTCTCTCCTCACTCCTCCTCCAGACTTAGAGCAAATCCCAACTTGAAAAATTTTCCATGGATATTGACCTCTGTCAAAAGCATATCGAAAAGGGGCTTCACACTTGGCTTTCTTTTGTTTTGTTTCTTATTATATACGAACACAAAGAGCTGCTAAGTTCAATTCTGGTAGAGTTTATTTCCAGTTCCACATCAGAAGCCCTCTACATTTGGAATGACTGTTTCATCTTAAATCCTTCAAGTATGCTTTAATCCAAAAATTTAATCACACTGAGAAAGTTCCCTATGCAACGTGGCCTTTTATGTCAATCCCTTCTTATGTGTCCGTCATCCAGTGAGTGAAATGAACATGAGATCTGTCGTACATGGCATCAAGGATGTGGGTAATCCAGGATGAGCGATGGCTGAGGCCATTTCTCCATCAGATGCAAAAATGGATTTTACATGAAAACCAGAGGTGCTCCAGAGCTCCCTGATCATTTTTGCACCTCATTTTCAGCTGATCCATGCTTTCTCTTCCCTGGGAGATGGAAACGTGTATTTAGCTTTTAATAGTAGATACAAAGGATTTGGCTTTGTCGTATATGAACCTAAAACAAGGCATTGGAAGGGAAGGTGGAAGAGATGGGGTTAGGATTCATTGGGGGTAATCAGATTCTAAAGACAGAGGGAAACTTCAGATCGAGACAGAGGATTTCACCCAGGAAATACATTTTGCGTTGCACTCATACCTCAGATCCAAGGCACCTGGGAATAGAGTGGCCCTTTAGATCCTTCCAACTGTTTTCACGATCAAGGGGATCATCGAACATCTCGATATTCCACACAATACCATACTGGTCCATAATATTGATGACAAAATGCTAATTGGATCTGACCAACAGCAAGTACCCTAAATGCCCTAGTAGTTCACACAGGAGCCAGGGGATGAGAGAGAAAAGCCCATGAATATTTGGGAGCCTGTCACATCAAGGAAGTTTATGGGGTCTGATGACCTGGGGCATGGCAGGATATCTCCTATAATGTGAAGGAGAAAAGATTGCACCTTGGCATGCTTACTGCTAAGAAAGAGGCACTGTACCTGGGGTACCTCTTCAGGTTCTGGCGGTAGCATATACCACTCTGGGAATATCACCTGCACCCACTCATTGGGTGAGTGGGAAGACTGTCAGTTTCAAAAGAGGCAGAGCAAGAAGGCTCAGCAGAGTCCAGGCTGGAGTTCAAGTTCTCCTGCCGCTGGAGCCACTGAACCTAGAAGGTCTGGCAGTGCTGGGAGTATCCACACAGGATAAGGATGCTCGTCGAAGCTTTCCAAGCACAGTAGAGGAGCAGTGACCAAGAACCCTGGGGCTCTAGAGCAAGGCCATGCCTTGCTTAGCAGAAAGCTACTCTCCACTGGAGAGACAGCTCCCCAAGGGTAACCTTGGTGTGAAGTTGCCTGTTTCCTGCCCTTTGTGTCATGCCTTGGAGTCAACTGATGGATGGGTTCTGTACCTAAGCTAGAGACAAACATGCCTGGGCTGGACACGAGGGGCTCAGCAGCCCTGCAGGAGGCTTGTCCAGACCTCTGTCCAGTGGGAGTGCTGTGTATTGGACCAGCCAGATACTTCTTAATAGAGAAGATGATTCTGGAAACAAATACAGGTGTATCCCACTAGCTTACGTTGCTGAACTGTATCACCAGGTCTCCATGAGGCAGGATGCACATCCCAAGTTTCAAAATGACTGTACAGGGACTTCCCTGGTGGTGCAGTGGGTAAGACTGCACGCTCCCAATGCAGGGGGCCCGGGTTTGATCCCTGGTCAGGGAATTAGATCCAGCATGCATGCCACAACTAAAAGATCCTGCATGCCACAACTAAGACCCAGGGCAACCAAAATAAATAAATAAATATTTAAAAAATTCTCATTCAAAAAATGGCTGTACAGCTAAGGAGGAGACAATATCCCGTCCTGCATCACGTGCCTTTGTGTCTTCGCCGTGAAACGTCACTCTTGGTGGTCAGCTGGGCACGTCGCCTCACTCACTTAGAGGTAAATTGTCCGTGTGACCCTGGACGGGAAGTCTCTGCAGGCATTTTACCAGCCTTGAACTATCTGCAGGATACAAATACTACTCATTTCCTGGGAAGAAGTCTAATCAGACATTCAATTGAGTCCTTATTTGTGTGGTGTCGGTTTCAATTTGCACAGAGTGGACTGCAAATTACATTTGTACCATGGTCAAAAGGTTGACCTTCTTTGGAAAGTGAGGAAGTAGTATTGGCTGGGACTCTTTCCTTTCCAAGTAACTCCAATTTTAATTGCTTTAATTAAGAAAGGCAATTTATTGGGTGACCTGACTGATGTTTCCAAGGATAGATTCAAGCATGGCTAGATCCAGGAACTCACATAATTAATCCATTCAAGGTGTTTCACTCCCGTCTCCCTTTCCCTTTGAAGACTTTGATTTTTTTAGGCTCTGGTTGTTTCACCTAGCAAAATGTGGCAGGGTTATTGCTAGCCCTCTCGCTGTTAACACTTCCAGCAGAAAGAGGATCTTGTCACTGAAAGTGCCAACACTATGTCCCTGAATTGGAAAGTGTTGGGTCTTGTGTCATCCGGCCTCGAGAGCTGAGTGTTTGGTTTGGCCGGGCCTGGGTCACATGTCCACCCTTGGAGCAGAAGGTGGAGACAACCCTGCCCAAACAAGGGACAGAGAATGAGGAGACTGCGGTGTCCAGGGGGGTCGACTCTTTGTTTATCAGTAAAAGGGGAAATGGATCCTGAGCTGGCGAAGCGTCAGTGCCCACTCAAAGCAGCCCCATGTCAGCTGTAGGTCGGGAAGGCCTATCTTTACGTCTAAGTGAATTAAGAATGATCATTGTTCCCTGGGGGGAATGCTCACCTTGGGAGAAAGCACTTTCAAGCAGTAGCTTCTGACTCTGATCAGTTTGCTAATGAGAATTACCTTCGTTAAAGCAGGTGCTCAAAAGCTTTCCACCTGGCAATGCATTGTTCATGGTTTGAGTTATTGTGCGTGGTTGGGAGCGTTTAAAGTTGTATTTCTTGCTGAGTATGTGATCAATAATTTGAAGCAGTCAGGGGCAAGGTCCACCTGAATGGAGTTTTGCTCTGTCGCCATCACCCTTTGTTCTTTTATTCTGGGAACGTGCAGCTGCTCAGTGGCTACCTTGGGGAAGCTGCGTGGGGCTGGGGTCCCAGAGCAGCCCCTTAATAGCTTGCTCTTAGGGGGTTCCGAATCTCCAAATCTCCATCTACTTACTAGGGAAGTGGAGGTACCCCCTGCCCCCCAGGGATACTGTGAAGCATGAGGGTGGGAAGGCCCTGCCCAGTGTCAAGGGCACGGTGGGAACTCAATTTATTGAACTGGCCTGAATCAGGTCACCCAATAAATTGCCTTTCTTAATTAAAGCCCAGCGTGGGAGAGCTGGTGGGGCTTGGTGCCCTGCCCACTGGTAGATGTTACAACCTGAACGTTGTGAATCGTGAAGAGTCTGAGGCTCCAGGGAAAGTGTATGTGTACCTAAGCGTAAGACAGTTGTTTTCAGAAGAAGAATTCAGCTGTGCAGTGAGGTTTGATTTTCATCTGAGTCTCTGTGCACTGGGTGCACGCAGCCTCTGCCTCGGTATTTAGCAGGAAGAGGAAGCAACGCCTCCCCAGCCGTGAGCCTTCTTCACGTCGCGCCGCAGCCTCCATTTCCAAACAGGAAGCAAGTAAAGTGAGTGCATCCGGGAGGAGCTCGGATGCACCTCCCCTGCAGGAGCCAGGGCTGTCTTTCCACTGCAGTCCTCACCTTACAAGGAACTGGGGGCCCAGATGAACCTTCTGAGTGTGTGGTCACCAGGGATGGGGACTGAGGGTGTGGTGTATGAGTAGGAACCACGTATCGCCGCAGCCTCCATTTCCAAACAGGAAGCAAGTGAAGTGAGTGCAGCCGGGAGGAGCTCGGATGCACCTCCCCTGCAGGAGCCAGGGCTGTCTTTCCACTGCAGTCCTCACCTTACAAGGAACTGGGGGCCCAGATGAGCCTTCTGAGTGTGTGGTCACCAGGGATGGGGACTGAGGGCGTGGTGTATGAGTAGGAACCACGTTGCTTTGTTGTCCGAGGACACCCAGAGCCCTCGGCATGGTGTTGGGCATGGCCAGTGCCCCAGTATTTGCCACTGAAGCTGAGGATACCCACTATACCTGGCGGTGGTGCAGCCACTATGGAAAGAGGTATGGAGGTTCCTTACAAAACTAGAATAGTGTTACCATAGGATCCAGCAATCCCACTCCTGGGCATAGATCTGGGCAAAACTATAATTCAGAAAGATATATGCACCCCAGTGTTCACAGCAGCACTATTTACAATAGTCAAGAAATGGAAGCAACCTAAATGTCCATCGACAGATGAATGGATAGAGGAGATGTGGTACATATACACAGTGGAATATTAGCCATAAAAAAGAATGGAATAATGCCATTTGCAGCAACATGGATGGACCTAGAGATTATCAGACTGAGGGAAGTAAGTTAGACAGAGAAAGACAAATATTATATGATATCTCTTATATGTGGAATCTAAGAAATGATACAAATGAATCTATTTACAAAACAGAAACAGACTCACAGACATAGAGAACAAATTTATGATTACCAAAGAGGAAAGCGGGGCAGAGATAAATTATGAGTATGGGATACAGATACAAACTACTATAACAGATACAAACTACTATACATAAAATAGATAAGCAACAAGGATTTACTATATAGCACACAGAACATATTCAATATTTTGTAATAACCTACAATGGAAAAGAATCTGAAAATATATGTATATAACTGAACCACTTTGCTGTACACCTGAAACTAATACGATATTGTAAGTCAACTATATTTCAATAAAAAAGAAGGGGTGCTGTCGTTCCTCAGATTCAGAGATATTAATTTGACCAAATTCAAGTTTATTCAGTGCCTGAGATCACACTACTCCCATTTCCAGTATTTGGGCCTCAGAGAATCCCCTGATGTGAATACTGGCTCTAAACTCACTTCCTCAAAGATAGGAGAGAAACCCACAGTGTGTGACCCCCTCCTTCTGGCTTGACCCCTCCTGTGGCAGTTGAACCAGGAGAAGGGGGTCTGTCACCAGAGGATGGGGAGCTCTTTTGGCCTAGTGATGCTGAGAACAGGGGGACTCAGGAGGACTGAGCTAGGGTACTTTTTGTTTCAGAGAGTGTAACCTTTAAAAAAATGATATAAAATCTCACAACATAAAATTATCTATTTTAAGCGTACAATTCACTGGCATTCAGTACATTCAAAATGTTGTGACACCACCCCCCCATCTAGTTCCAAACCATTTCCATCACCCCAAAAGGAAACCCTGTACCCCTGAATCAATGAGTTCCCACTCTCCCTCTCTCCAGACCCTGGAAGACAGCAATCTGCTTTTTGTCTCTATGATTTACCGATTCTGGAAACTTCATGTAAGTGGACTTATATAACAAGTGGTGTTTCATGACTGGTTGCCTTTACTTAGCACGGTGTTTTTGGAGGTTCATTCATGTTCTGGTATATATCTGCACTTCCTTCGCTTTTATGGCTGAATTGTACTCCATTGTGTATATACCACATTTTGTTTACCTGTACATCTGTGAATGAATATTTAGGTTCTTTCTGGCTTTTGGCTATTGTGAACAGTGCTGCTGTGATCGTGTGTATACGTGTATTTGAGTCTCTGTCTTCAATATTTTTGGTGTATACTTAGGAGTGGAATTGCTGGGGCATATGGTAGTTCTATATTTAACGTTTTGAGGAACGTCCAATCTGTCTTCTACAGCAGCTACGCCATGTTCAGTTCCCACCAACTATGTATGAGGGTTCCAACTTTCCCACATCCTCACCAACACTTGTTATTTTCCATTTAAAAATTATCATTGTAGCCATCCTAGTGGGTATAAAGTAGTATCTCAGTATGATTTTTGACTTGTACTTCTCTAATGATGAACGATGTGGAACATCTTTCTATGTGCTGTCGGCTGTTTGCATATCTTCTGAATGTGAGCTTTTAAAGAAAAGTATTTTGTTTTCTTCTAACCGTTTTGGGAAGCATTCTTAGGACATAAGAAACTCAACAAAACCTTGATAATGTGCTCTCTCTCCCCTGTGACTGTAAGTAGATGCAGGGTGGTGGTGAGAGTGGTGGTTGTGAAATAGAAGAGCTGAGTCTTAATACTCTCTCTGCTTCAGCCCTGCTTTCTCTTCCTGGACATACTGCATTGGAAACGTTATTCTGTGCTGGGCAGGACATCTCAGCTTTTCCAATACCCAGGCATTGTTTTCTCGACTAGTTGGCTATCTGGTATCCTTCTAATAGGATATACGTAGGACAGATCTGTGCACAGCTGTGCCGTGTAATAAAGTCTGGGTCCCTGGAGCTGCCCGAGATACTGCTTCAGTAAAGAGAACGTCCGAAGTTGGGCTGCAGCTTTAGGCTGTGTCCTCTTTCATCCCCTCATGGGAAACCTTAGTGCTATTTGGCTTTCTCTGAGTCTCGAGCTAGCAATTTTAGACAAACTGCACTTTTTTTTTTTTTTTTTTTTTTAGGGAAGCCCCAAACTGCACATTTTTGGTGGGGCAGGAGATGGTCTATTCTCAGGCTCAAATGGATAATAGATGTAAAATCAAAAGTTAACCACCAACAATATCGCAATTAAAACTTTTTTGAAAAACCAGAAGTTAACTACCACCTTCTTCTCCATTGTCACTTGGAGCATGACACACCCCTACTTGAAAACCTTCCCTGGCTACCGCTTTCAATGAAACGAAGCCCATTAAGAGTCTTGAAAGGCCTGCGTGAGGTGGCCCCTGCCCTCGTCTTCCATTTCTGTCCCTCAAGCCCTTACCCCTGAGGCCCCTGTCACACGGACCCCCTTTCCGGTTGAACCTGCCCAGCTGTTCTGCCGCAGCCCTGAATGTGAAGCTGTCAGCACCACGGTCAGCGCCAAGCCCAGCTCTTCTCAGCCTGGACACCTGTACTCACTCTTCGTGCATCGGGCCCCCTCTCACCCTTCAGGCCTGAGCTCACTGGGGAGGCCTTCTGCACCCATCTTGTAAAAGACAACACACCTCTTCCCTTGGTTCTTGCTAAAGAAAACATTCTGATACTTGTTAAAATGGTGAGGAAGACTTTATTAGAGCTATTGTGATAGGTGTCAACGCAATAGGGGAGAGAATGGGGGCTTGACTCCGAATACAACACTGACTCGTGGAGATTTATGGCCAAGGAGCAGGGTTGGGGGAGCCTGTGGATGGGAAAGGGCTAGGAGGCGGCGTCAAGGGTGGCGGGCGGTGGCTCTTCAAACTGGCCTAGCAGGATTCGGCTGAAGGCGGGCCAGGTGATCCGATATCACCTGTGGGATGGTGGGAGTGAGGCATTTGGTCAGATGCCAAGGGCAAGGGATTCTTTCCAAGTGGACTTAACAGGGTTCTTGCTAAAACTGGGCTCTGCTGGCCCAGCAAGGATGGGGGCCAAGGTTAGTCTAGGGGAGGGCTCAGCGGAGCCTGAATAAAGTTTGCATAAGGAGAGGCTTTGTCCTTGCTCACAGTTCTGTGACCCTGTTTATTTCTTTTATTGCATTTATCCTGATCTGTAGAGAGAACACTTACTAGGATCACGTCTCTATTCTTTCCTGTTTTGTCTTCCCCAGTAAAGCAGACACTCCCGAAGGCAGAGGCTTTTCACCCTTTTCAGCCCCGTCCTCGGTATCCAGAGTGGTGCTTGCTATAGCAGGCTTTCAGGAGGTGTGTGATCCGGCCGTGCTTGGGCCTTGGGAAGTTCTCCAGAAGTAACATGCGTGTGGAACGCGAGCCCTTTACTGTAGACAGCATGCATGAGCAGAAAGGACGGCAGGGCTCTGGAGGGTTCTGCGGAAAGCAGACCCACCTGTCAGTCTTGACAGCTCACCTGCCCGATACCTGAAGACAGCATCGTGGTCCACGTTCCAACACCCACAGTTTAGGGAAATCCCTGGCAGGGCAGGACTTCTGCTGTGACTTATGGATCCCGGGAGTGGCCTAAGCTGTTAGTTTTTCCAGCTCTCACTCTGTCCTGACATTTCCTGTCTCCCTCGTTTTTTCAGTGGCAGCCTTGATACTTCACAGAAATTCAAAGAAACTCACCAGGGAAACTTCGGGGACCCCGCCGTAGTGCAGAGTGGATGTATACAATAATTGAAGCCAGTGCATATGGGCAGCTGTGTTTTATTCACAACACTGGCCATTGTTATGTTTGTATAGCTTGATATGCAAGGCTTCTTATAGGAAGTTAGTTTTCAACACTGTTAGGAGTTGGACTCCAACAAGCTTGGATAATGTATCCACAGTTGTTCTTGGCATCCGGAACTCTGCAGATGCTTCTGGCAGCTCTGTATGGGGACAGACACACGATGCCAGCTGCAGTGCAGAGGCTCTCTGTGCTTTGTTGAGAACAAGGCCAGCGATCTCAGCGGCGTTTTTGAGATATTGGCTCCTTCTATAAAGCCCTACAGCAGCCTACAGATTTTGTTTTTTAATTCTTGAATTTTAGTTTATTTACAGATTTATTTTTGATGTTAGCATATGGCTGGCAAAAAATTCACAACCATCAAAAGGTTTTTGGCAGTGTAGATGTATACAGTGTGTGGCATTTGATTTTAAACTCGTTTACAGAACTTTTATTTTGGTCTTCACGATGCCAAACACCTGTTTCGCGCAATACTCACTTTTCAAGGGGCTGTTTTAGTGTCATTCAGAGAACTTGGGTGTACACATCAATCTGTATTGTAACAAGGGAGAGTTGAGCATTGCAGTTGACCGTGGTCATTGCTGGGCTCATCCAAATATGCAGACGCTCGTGGAGAAGTCTGTGAGGGAGGGATTTCTAACACAGCCACTCACTGTGTAAACTAGGGAAGTTAATCAACTTCTGTCTCAGTATTTTATCTGTCAAATGAGCCAGTTTCTCTCTAACTACCTTGCGAGATGTTTATGAAGTCCGTACTCGATACAATCCAGAGAGACTAGCTGGGTAGCAACAAAAGCAACATCTGAGCTGAGATCTGTCTGGTGCAAGCTCAGCCTTGCTCACACCGGCGTGTCGGTGCCCTGCACATAGACGTTGGACATCATTTAATGAGTAGAATGGAAGACCAGGTGACTTAGCATTTTCCAAGACGGCAGACCCAAGGCAAGTTTTAATCACAGGTGGGCTGCAGAGGTGCTATCCCAGGGCAGAGAGAGATGGAAAACGGTGGTGAGGGGCGGGTGGGGGGAAGAGAAGGTCACATGGAACTTCCCTGCCCCTGCTTCACATGGGGCTGCTAGAAGACACCCTGTCACATCCTGGGGCACCTGGATGGCACTGGACAGGCTATTCAGAGAATCGTGCTTGGGAACAGTCCATTTGAGGGAAGGGAGAGTAAGTTTTCTGCTGCTGGTCAAAGTTGGCTTCTTGGAGGTTTACCTGCCCTTCCCCCTGGGTTGTCATCTGCCCCCCACAGCTGCCACTATGATGTGGCAGTTCACCCCAGAGGCTCTGAGTGTCCTGCCGGAGTCCGGGCAGATGCGCAGGTTCTCGCCGCAGCCCTGGCCCCTCTGAGGAGTGGATTGTACAAGAAGGAGGAAGGAGGTCCAGGCTGTCCAGGCTCTGAGTCGTGAGGCCACCGCATCAGCTGAAACAGAGAAGCCACTTGGATCCTGGAGTCGGAGGGGGCTGAGGGAAAAGGCTGACCCTCAGGCCATCTGAGGGACAGGGCTTACATTTCTGAGTGTCACACACATCATATCCCGAGGTTGCCCGATAGGATCTTGACCAGTGGGTAAAAATCCTGTACTTGTAGCAGCGTGGGGAGGGCTAGCTTCCTCAAGTCTTAGGAGCCCAACGCCTGTATTTTAGTAACCTTAGGTGGAAAAATGTCTTCTGGCACTTTTATTCGATGGGAAAGGGGCCTTAAAAGTCAAATGCAGTCTACATCTGGCCATGAGCATAATCAGGGTTGGTGACTGTTCGTATCGTGGATGAGAACTTTGGCCCCAAACATACCCTTTATTGAACAGCTTCCTCCCCCACTTACTGGATTTCCAGAAATACCATCTTGGTCACATTGAGTCAAGGCAATGTGTTACCTGGAGCAGCGGTCACTCCAGGAGTCTGCACTCCTTGTTTGTTTTAAAGACACAGCATCTTACCCTTGAAGCACTGTGCTAGATGCTAGATGTGGGAAGAAAAGTACAAGGGAGCTTGGTGTGTGGTCTGTGAAATTTACACCTGGTTAGCAACAGTACTTAGTAGGCTGTCAGGTGAGCTTCAGCCTCCAGAAGTCCTCGCAGGTCAGATTAGGAATGTTTGATGGGAAAAGAGATGACGGGTAACCACCATTTTACTCTTCTTTGTATGCGCTCGACTTTTTTAGGTTCCTCATATAAGAAGGATGAGTCACACGGTATTCATCCTTCTCTGTCTAAATCATTTCATTTAGCATAATGCCCTCCAGGTTCATCCATGTTGTCATAAATGGCAGAACTTCCTTCTTCTTAAAGGCTGAATAATATTCTACTGTATGCATGTACCACATTTTCTTAATCCATCAATGGACACTAGGTTGTTTCTCTATTTTGATGACTTGTGAATAATGCTGCAATGAACATAGGGGTGCTGATATCTCTTTGAGATTCTGATTTCAACTCTTCTACATAAATACCCAGAAATAGGATTTCTGAAAAATATGGTACTTTCATTTTTAATTTCTTGAGAACCTCCATACTGTTTTCCACAATGGATGCACCATTTTGCATTCCCACCAACAGTGCATGGGGTGGGTACCATCATTTACCAACTCCCTTTTGTCAACTTCTAGAAGATTCTCATGGGCTTGGGATATTGTGTTTTGTTTTTTGTTTTTTTTTCAGGATCCAAGCTTGGCAGCTTTTTTGAGATATGTGTGTGACTCCCACCTCCCTGTGCCCTTTTTATTTCTCAATTTTTCTGGGTCACTAAATTTGTCTTAAGATCGTAAGTGATATGGAAATGCTTTGAGTTTGTCCCATAATTCAGAGTTAGAAATTATTGAATCTTGGACTTTAAATCTTGAGACACCTGTCATTTTATTATTTATTGGTGATTTTCCCCAACCAAACATGTGCCTCACGCTTGCTTTTAATTTCAATGGTCCTGAAAGATTCAGAAATCCCTGAGGGCAGAAATTTTTCATTTGTGATGCCAACATCAACTTAAGACATTTTGTAAATATTAGTGCCTTCAAAATAATGAAATCTTGAATTTTCTCACTTTCTTTAAAACCAACCACTGAAACAGCTTAATGCCTCCCAACTTTGCCCTTGTGTCAGGTTACAGCAGCTCAATAATACTGACTATGTAATTTATTTGTGGGAGGCATGTAAAGAAATTTCTATGTTCCTACTTTCATGTCTTTCATTAATTTGCTAACTTGTTGTCACTTTCTCATCACTCTTGGAAAGGCTACTCTGAGATGAAGTAACTTACAGAAGGTCACACATTATATTAATGCTGGTAAGCTTGTCCTCTGGCAGCTAGGTGATTCTTGGAGAATTCTTTTCTTCTTGTAGCTTGGAGAATAGCTAGCCCATCGCCAGGTCCACTGGAGAAGTACACCAGGAATATTGTATAACTTACCCAGCTGAAAATATTCAGCTGCTTCCCTGAGGATACAACTCACCCCACAAGACGTAATTCAGACCAACATTTCTAAATACAAGGGGTGCGTGTGAGACCAGTTAGCTCCAATTTCTGAGCCTTTGTTTATACTATTCTTCTTGCCTGGGATGCCCCTGCTTCTTTCTTCTTCTTTCTTCTTATTCAAAAAAGTGAGAGAGTGGCATGGACATATATACACTACCAAACATAAAATAGATAGCTAGTGGGAAGTAGCCGCATAGCACAGGGAGATCAGCTCAGTGGTTTGTGACCACCTAGAGGGGTCGGGTAGGGAGGGTGGGAGGGAGGGGGACGCAAGAGGGAAGAGATAAGGGAACATATGTATAACTGATTCACTTTGTTATAAAGCAGAAACTAACACACCATTGTAAAGCAATTATACGCCAATAAAGATGTTAAAAAAAACCAAACCAAAACAAAACAAAAAACATTTCCTACTCCTATTGCAAGGTCTGACATAAATTCTGCTTCTGCCATTAAACCCCATCTAGTTATGACACCCATTAATGAGCTTTTTTACTGAGTGTATTTACCACACTTCATGTTTTGCCGTCCACTCAAGCCCTGAAAACAGCGTGTCTCACAAGGCAGCATCACCTCAGCAACTGGAGGGAGGAATGGCTTTCAGGTTCCTTGTTGAACTTGGCCATGGAGACACTGAGGAAGAACTCATCTGCGGATACTGTACCTTCCTATGCCAAAATTAAAGTTTGCTTACTTTACATCTTTAACCCAATCTCCCTAATCTGCATTTGTGGCATTGTCTCATGAAGCACATTGGGCAGGAGTTGCCATAATGCACGTGAAGGGCAGTGCTGCATGTCCCCAAGCCGAGGAGCATTTCTGCCTGTGTGTTGTCACAGATGCCTTTGCTTGCCTCTCTTTTTTCTGGGGTCTTCATTTTAATTTGTTTTTTTGAATTTTTTATTTTTTGCGGTACGCGGGCCTCTCACTGTTGTGGCCTCTGCTGTTGCGGAGCACAGGCTCCGGACGCGCAGGCTCAGCGGCCATGGCTCACGGGCCCAGCCGCTCAGCGGCATGTGGGATCTTCCCGGACCGGGGCACGAACCCGTGTCCCCTGCGTCGGCAGGCGGACTCTCAACCACTGCGCCACCAGGGAAGCCCTGAGATATACATTTGAAAGTAATAACTAGAATTATGACTTATAACATTATACCAGAACATATAAGATTTTTAGAAATTTCATGTAATGTCTGAAACATTTATATTAACATATTTCCATACAAATAACCCAAAGAAAGTTTAGTATTAGTTGTTTTTGTTTGTTGGTTGGTTGGTTTATACTGCAGGTTCTTATTAGTCATCGGTTTTATACACATCAGTGTATACATGTCAATTCCAATCGCCCAATCCAGCATGGTATTCTCTTATAGATGGATTAATGAGTTCCAATCAATCCTGCTACAAAGGGACTTAGCTTTGTAATCATTCGGACTTTAGGGCATGCAGTCCATGGAGAATGAAGACATATGGCTAGGACTTGAGGCCAAGATAAGAGGAGAGGCAGCTGATGTGGTCGCTGGCTTGGCCCACTCCCCCGAGTTTGGAAGTGCCCTGAACGTCCTTGGTGAGGGGTGGTCTGGCCTACTGCATCAGTAGGTTTTCAGCAAGGAAGAGGAACGTCCTTAAATTAGGATAATTTCTAGAGGATTTAATAATGGGACTATTTATAAGGGTCTGGGTTGGGTAAAGGGGGGTCACAATGGACAGAGCTGTTACCGCCCTTAGGTCAGAGGGACGGGGGTGGGGGAAGGTTACCAGAACCTGGAACCTGGAATGATAGGTTCATTTAGGGAAGGCTGCTTTTAGAAAATCAATGACCATTGGGTGGGGGGTACATTCAAATTGAAGCCACTTTGCCGGGATGGGTTCAAGGACTCATAGCCTGTCCTTGCCTGCCTTTTCCCCTCTGAATTCCTGCTAGGGCACCCCAGTGGCTGAAACACCTGGGAGTCAGTGATGAGATTTCTATGAGTCAGACTTCTGGGGCAGAGAGCAGAGGGAGAGTGGATCTGTATAACTAAACACATATACCCAGCACCACTATAGCAGAAATTCCTCGACCTCTAGACAAACCTGGGCTGCATGGACCAGAGAGCTGAAGGTCCATGTGGGACAGGACTGGGGGAATCATTCCCGGGTGCACCTGCCACAGCATTGCAGGGTCCTTTCCCCTGGGGACGCAGCCTCCTCTCAGCCAGTGTGCTTCAGGTTTGAGAAGTGGGTCAGTGAGGACACTGGGTGAGGTGTCACAATGTTTTCCTGGGCAGCTGCTCCCAGCCTCCTGCCAACTACATCGATGTCTTGTGGTTGCACAGACTGCAGAATACTTTATGTAGCAGCCAGTTATATTCCTGCCGGGTGTGTCCTAATCTGTCAGCTCTTCCCATAGCTCTCAGGGCCATGCCCTTGTGTACCACCCTGACCTTGATACTTCCCTTTACTGTCCCGCATCCACACTGCTGACGGGGAGCCTGATTCCATTAGGGCATCTGTGACCGTCGGCCCGATCAGTAGTCAGACTTCACGTACCAGGTGCCCTTGTACCGTTTATTATTATTGCGTTTTTAATCGTAAATGAAATGCCTTCCAGTCCCTCCCATGCAGCATAGATATCTGGGGGGGGGGGGGGG
>NW_020172629.1:837008-865858 GCF_003031525.2 Neophocaena asiaeorientalis asiaeorientalis
TGCATGCTCACGCCTCTGAGTCTCTCCATTCTTTGGGCCACCATCGACCTTGGCAGTTCAGGTCATTGTCCTTTGCCAGGAGCTTGGAGGAAACAGTGGCCCTCATGGAGCCCTGCAGTAGCAGCAAGTCAGCACCAGCTCCTGGGGCCTTGCTGGGACCCTCGGTCCTCGGCCATGGGAAGGGTTCCCATCCTGGTAAACCTGTGTCCCACTCCCTCCACCCAGAACCCTCAGGTCCCATGCGTGTCCTCCCGGCTCCTATCAGTACTGATGGCCTTGGCTGATTGTAGAGGGACCTCTGGTTCTGGGATGACCCTTCAGAGTCACCCTGGAATGGGGGGGCCAGGTGGGCCTTGATTGGCACTCATCAGTCAGTCTCTGGGTGCAGCCTGACCCTGCCTCCACCCGAGGATGGGGCAGGGCTTGAAGGTCTCGGTTTGGCCACCAAATCTCCCTGCGGCCTTGGGAGTGAGAGCTTCAGTCAAGGAGGAGGGAATCAACCGTGCACGCTCCATACATGTCTCATGTTTATATAGATGATTTGGCAAATGTAGACGAGAAAACACTTTCATCCGTTATGTCGACAACCCGAGAGAAGCATATTTCATTTCTGTTCCTTTTGTCTGTTATGTCTTGACGTGCATACATTTTTTTTAAATGAAACCATTCCACACAAACCTGGCTTGTCCACCAAGCTAGCCATTTTCCCATTTTTTCTCACGTTCACCCCTACTCCTACCTTGCTCTGCTCTGTGTCATGGAGACTCCATTTTCCAGGGTGTCTCAGATCCTGGTTGGGCCACTGGGAGACTGAATGGAAGCATGGGGGTTGGCAGGAGACAAAGTATTCTTCCCCCGCTCTCTTGCTCAAGGGGGTGGCCCCAGCACTCACAGACTGACGATCCCAGCCCCTGGTCTCTGAAAGCAGGGCCGTACTCGCTGCCTGGCCATGCAGCGGTAACACCTGCCTGCTTTGCTAATCTTCAGGTTGGCTTGCCATTCCCTGCTTAATTACCGACGAGATGGAATGGCTGAAAACCAATATCTTGTATTAAATATCCTTTGTCTAAAATACTTAGAATAGTTTTAATTAATCCCCAATTTTTGGACTTCGGGGCTGTTTCTTGTTTGTTCCTAGCAGCGTTGAGCCACGACCCTCTTTGTTACTAAATCTTTGTGCGCACTCATGATTATTTTATAAAGCTAAACTCCCAGAGGCGGAGGAATTACTGGCTCGAAAGGTTTAAAGCTCTTGTTCAGCTATTGCTAACTTTCCTTCCAGAAGGTTCTACTAATTGCTAATCTTTTCTTGGTCACTAACTATGACTTAATCCCTCACCTGGGCCCTCCGAGCCCTGGATTTCCAGTCTGCAGCGTGTGGCTGCAGACAGAGCACCATGATGTAAATGATGACCACAGCATTGTGCTATGTAGAACCTGCGCAAGTGTCCCCAGCAGTTCCGCTGACCTGAACACATGGAACAGAATGGGAATAGGCTTTGTCTAGAGTGAAAGAGTGGCTGAAAATTAAAGGCGCTGAAAGGGTGGAAATTGTGATACCATGTTGCCTCTCAGTGCCCGGGTGTGTATACTTCTTCTGTCAATTCTGATGTCTGGCACCAGCTCCTCCTCCTCCAAGAAGCCTTCCTGGATTTTACCTGGGCACTCACTCAAAAATGATGTTTTGTACCGTTCTCATATTTCACTTGTATATGTCTTTCTATTCCTGTCTTCAGGTAAACTTTCTCATTTGGGGCAAGCCTAGTTTCCCTGCTCTCCTGTCCCCTCTCTACCTCCCATAGTGCTTGTAATAATGCTGTAATGACAGGCATAGTTGAATAACTTGTTTCTTTTGTTGGAATTCTGGTGATCATTCCTGCCCCACCCCCACCCTGGGGAGTCAGTAACCTACTATTTTTCCAAGGCCTAACACTTTTTTCCTAAGCTGAAAATGCTAATTCCCACCCCCAACTCCTTGGTATTTCCCCTAGGATACTACTCACATCACAGTTAGAAGAGTATTAGGCTTGTTTATTACTCTCAAGGCTGCACCCCTGCTTGCTTTATCTCCTAGGCTGAGGGCAAGTGCCACCTCATGTATAGAACAGACCCTCAAAGTTGCCAGATTTAGCAAGTGAAAATACAGGACACCTAATTAAATGTGAATTTCAGATAAATAACAAATAGATTTTCAGTGTAAGGATGTCCCATACCATCTTTTTGATATACCTATGCTAAAAATTATTCATTGTTTATCCAGAATTCAAATTTAACTGGGCATCCTATATTTTTTCTGGCAATCCTATGCTCAAAGAAATTGTATTGTTTTCATGTAGTATTGATAATGCCAGGGAACTGTGGGCTGTACATATTTGCTTTATGTGAGTTTCTAAAGAACCACTGATATCTTAAAGTAGTTTACCTATTTACTTTGGCTCCCCTTCCCCCCAACCCTTTGTGTCTAACCCCCATTTGTCCCTCTCTGTGTTTACTTTAATCCCTTCACTGCCTCTCTGAGGATTCTAAGGAATTTCTCACAGGAACCTAAATCATATACACAGTTAATCTAGAATAAACCTAGCAAAAAGCATAATGTTCTACCCATTATTATAAGTGGGGCATTGAAATCTCCAATTATTGTTAAATTGTTCATTTCTCCTTTCAGTTATGTCAGTTTTTGCTTTATGTATTTTTTCAGCCTTTTCGTTAGTTGCGTATATGTTTACAATGGTTATACATTCCTGATGGATAAGCTCTTTTATTATTAGAAAATGTCTCTCTTTGATTCTAGTTATTTTTTTTGGTTAAAGCCCTTTAGTCTGATATTAATATAGTAACTCCACCTCTTTCAAGGATGCTGTTTGCATACATTTTTCTGTCTTTTAATTTTCAACCTTTTTGCCTGTCCTCTGAATCTAAAGTGTGTTTCCTGTCCACAGCATGTAACTGAGTCTTTTTTTTTTTTAAAGCTAGTTTGGCAATCTCTGTCTTTTGATTGAATTGTTTAATCCATCCACATCCTGGTCTGCTTCTCCTGGAGTGACACACGTGCTGTATGAGCAGAGCTGGGTTGGTGTGGTAGTCCCTGGTCTTCTATTCTGGTCTGCTTCTCCTGGAGTGACACACCTGCTGTATGAGCAGAGCTGGGTTGGGGTGGTAGCCCCTGGTCTGGAGTGACACACGTGCTGTATGAGCAGAGCTGGGTTGGAGTGGCAGCCCCTGGTCTTCTAGGCTTGTACTCCTGCTGTGGAGCCTCTGCTTACGAATCAGCTGGTATGGGGTCAATCGAGGCCTCGGTATTGTCAGCCCATCATACCTGGGGTAGACGTTCTGTACCACAAGGTAGGAGTCTCATCTTTTCAGCCATGCCTGCCTGGAATTCTTTTTATTTATTTATTTATTTATTTATTTTTGGCTGTGTTGGGTCTTCATTGCTGTGCACAGGCTTTCTCTAGTTGTGGCGAGCGGAGGCTACTCTTCATTGTGGTGAGCGGGCTTCTCATTGCGGTGGCTTCTCTTGTTGCGAAGCATGGGCTCTAGGCGCTCAGGCTTCAGTAGTTGTGGTGTGCAGGCTCAGTCGTTGTGGCACATGGGCTCAGTAGTTGCGGTGCATGGGCTCAGTAGCTGTGGCACATAGGCTCTAGAGTGCAGGATCAGTAATTGTGGCGCATGGGCTTAGTTGCTCCATGGTGTATGAGATCTTCCCAGATCAAGGCTTGAACCCGTGTCCCCTTCATTGGCAGGCAGATTCTTAATCACTGCGTCACCAGGGAAGTCCCTGCCTGGAATTCTGAAGGCCTGAGAAGCACCCGTCACCTACCCTTTCAAAGTGAAAATGTGGCTCCACTGGGAGTGAGGTGGGGAGAGAGCCCCCGTCTTCTTAGCTGCATCTGCTCAGGTCAGAGCACCTGTGGTCGAGTTACCCAGGGCTGGGGGGCTGGGGGTGGGAGGGGGCTCAGATTCCATAGACTTTCACTGTTTTTAATGAGATTTAGTAGGTTTTCTTAAATGAATGTTTCTCCATTCCTTTGCTAAATGCCCTTAGGACAATTTCCAGAGGCTTTAGGTGGTTGTTTAAAAAAATAATTTTCACTAGTTAAGTGGTTGTTTTTCTGGGGAAGGTGGGTCGGCTGGACTCCCCAAGCTGCCATTCTAGAATTCCGCCTCTAACTGCGACTCTGAACTACATGAAATAAAACTTTTCTTTTTCTCAATTGCCCGCACCGGCACGTGGGCCGCAAACCACCATTTTTGTCTGATGGAAAAGTTTAGCACAAGTATTCTTGTTTGCAGTAAGTGACACTGAGTCCTCTGATATTACTTATTAAATATTTGTAATCCTACATTTTTGATCCAGAGAAGGAAACTCACTGGTATAGCTGCAGTTCATGCTCCATGAATATTTAACCCAACAACCTGGGAGTTTTTATTACCCAGTGCCTTCGGACCAGTCGTCTTATTATAGATTTAAATCCTCGACTTGGTCTTAGAGATAAACTTATTATTTTGTATTTGCTCCCTAGGGAGAGATTTAGTCTAGAGTTTTTATGGGGTTTTACGGCGAGACGACAGTGCTCTGTGGGTCCTTAAAATGTTTAGTCATGTGCATCCTGTTCAAATACTTCGAGATTTTGATGTTTGCTGCAGAATTGATCTACTCTCCTTTACCCTCACTGCTAACGGTAGACAAAGATGCCAACGGAACCAAAGCAAGCAGCCAAGTTAGCTGTATGCTCTGCTGTGTTCCAGAGAACATTTCATCTTTGGTGAAATTCAGTGGGGCAGGGGTGTATTTCTCCCCTTTGACTTTTTTTTTTATCGGCAGTGCCGCGCAGCTTGTAGGATTTCGGTCATCCTAGGTCCTCAGCAGTGAAAGCATGGAGTCCTAACCACTGGACTGTTAGGGAATTCCCTCCCCTTTGCCTTTTAAGGATTACTTACAAGGATTTGTTAGTATCCTTCACGTATATCTAATGCAGTACGCCGTATGTGCGTATTTCCCATTTAACACTTGAATCATTGAAATGTATGGAGGATCCATTTAAGCCACATTTACTAAGTAAGTGGGCTGTTAGAACATCATCATGTAGGCCATAGCTTTTAACCAGATATAGTTTTAATTTAACTCTTTAGGCTCATGGAAACTGGCTAGTCACCCCTCCCTTTCCTCTGTCGACCAAAAGCTTATTGAAGACTTACTGTGGTTAATACTCTAAGTGATATCTCAGGGATACAAAGAAATATTAGCCTGACTCTCTTGCAAGGACCCCTAGTTCTCCCAATCAGGCAAACTCTATGTGTTAAATTATGAAACAGATAGAAGTTTGTTTTGTCTTTTGGATTCTCTCTCCTATGTGTTCCTTTCTTCACAGACATTATCTGGACTTCTATGTTGCTCTTCCTTTCATGCGTTCAAACACTGCTTTGAAAGCACATTCCCGCTACGTGGATCTAAGGCGATGCTTTGGTCTTCTAAAGGAATTTGTGGGCCCAGCTCTTCTTGTTGTACAGACTGTGCCCTGTGCAAGGGCACCTGGCTCAGGGGGCAACATGATGGGCTGAATTCAGACCTTAGTCACTTTCCCAGCCCCGGGTCCTTGTGCACTATTCCAGAAAAAGGGATCTCACTATAGCTTTTCTGCCCTAATCCTAAATGGACCACCTTTGACTAATTCCTATGAAGGTACCATGTGTGTAAGCTGACAGCCTAAATACTGAATTTTAAGGAAAGGACCTGTCGTTTATTATGGGGTTTCAAAAAGTCAGGGAGAAGATAGACTATTTTAGGGGGCCTAGGGTCCCCCCTGTGATTAAGAACTCCTAAGATGAAGCTGGAAGTCTGCCCTACTTCAATGCAGAGCAGACCCAGTGGCTGCTACCCTGTATCCTATGGGCTTGTGAGAGAATTGCTCACATATTGGTTAAGAGGTAAGACCGAAAACCCCCATTGGGCATTTTGAGTTAAGCTTTGAGCTATAGATGTTCCTGGGAAAGAGAGGATGATGAATTAAAACGGTTATAAGAAACTGTAACTCAGACAGGTGCTCGATGTCAGTGATCTTGGGTCAATGGAAAGAGTGAACCCAGGTACGGATAATCACTAAGATCAGAACTGGGGACCTGGGGTCCAAAATTTAGATGAGAAAGTGCAACTTAAGCATCCAGCTGAAACCTGATTGAGGAGGACAGTCAATCTAAACCATTGTCAAACTCCCTGACCATGTCAGTCTATGCCTTGCACGTTTGAGGTGAACGCAGAACTAGAGAAAACTATTGGTGAGCCAGGGAAGCACACGGCACACCCAGGCCTTCTATGGAAACTTTGAATGGGAATGGTGTCTGTCTTCTAGCTTAAGGAGAGAAGAGACAGAAAGCAAGAGGACCTGGGCTCTTACCAGAGTCAAGAGCAAAGCCTGTTGGCAGAACTGAGGGAAAAACATGGCACTGGGGACATCTCTGATTACGTGTATGGGGACCTTGGGTCTCTTCTTAGCTCTGGATCCTATTCTTCTGGCCGTAAAAATGGAGACTGTGCTTCACACAGTCTTCACACACGTGGGCAGCCTTTCCTCTTTTGGTTTAGCATTTCTTGGGGATCCAAGGCCAGAGGGTGTCACCATGTCCCAGGTCTACCTGTGCCTTGATGGCAGAAATGAGATCGAGAGAGAGAGGGAGAGGGTGAAAGAACAGGAGAATTTGCTAGTTCCATTACTGATTCTGTGTGAGTTTCTGTAGAGGGTTTGTACACAATTAGCAGCAAAGTTTGGAGAGAGCCAGTGCATTTTATGACCTTGTAATATTTAGTAGGATTTTTTTTGTCTTTCATTTCTATGACTTTTGAAACAGTTAAAAGATGCTTACTTGGCCCCCATTTTGTTGGAGAGACCAAATATGCAAATTGAACCTAATATTATGAAAAAAAATCTTTGTGATCAGAATTTTAAATGGTAATTTATTAATGGCTAGGTGTTGCAAAGATACATGGTTGCATTCAACAAGGAGGGCAGCTCATGTAGCCACTAATAATCCAATTATTATGCATGGAACTGGAGAACTGTTTCTCCTTAAGTAATGTGCTCTCCTATTTATTACAATAATTAAAATAATTAACAATGACTCTATGAATTTTGTTTTGTAAATTTTGTTTACAAACCAGATAATGACTTCACTTTTGAGTCATTTTTTACTTCTGCAAGAGGGGATAGACGTTGATATTGCTGTGAGCTCCAATCATGCACCGAAATGTGTTTAATTCCACCTAACCCCAGTAGTACAATGACATACCTGCTGCATAGAGTCTGGCATTCACGCTGAGACTTTCTCATCGGTAAAACTGTTCTCAGTACTGTCATCACGTGTGTAGTGTCTTTTGTTGGGTGGATTCATGTCTTGGGGTTGATTCGTGTATGGTTTTAGCAATTGCCAATGTTCCCCCAGTGATACAAGCAGGCTTCGTGGAGGAAGTCAGATTTCCAGAGTTCTTAGGGCAGGAAAAACTTCCTAAGATAAAGACAACGAACATCTGCCAGGATCAGTCCTAGGAATATGATGTTTTTTTGTTTTTTTGTTTTTGGCTGCATTGGGTCTTACTTGTGGCACTCGGAATCTTCGTTGTGGCATGTGGGATCTTTCCTTGCAGTGCGCAGGTTTCTCTCTAGTTGTGGCGTGTGGGTTTTTCTGTCTCTTGTTGTGGCACGCGTGTGGGCTCCAGGGCAAGTGGGCTCTGGAGTTTGCCACGTGTGGGATCTTAGTTCCCTGACTAGGGATTGGAACCCACGTCCCTTGCATTGGAAGGTGGATTCTTTTTTTTTTTTTAACTAATTAATTTTATTTTTGGCTGCATTGGGTCTTCGTTGCTGTGCACGGGCTTTCTCTAGTTGCGGTGAGCGGGGGCTACTCTTCGTTGCGGTGCGCGGGCTTCTCATTGCGGTGGTTCCTCTTGTTGCGGAGCATGGGCTCTAGGTGTGTGGGCTTCGGTAGTTGTGGCGCATGGGATTGGTTGCTCCGCGGCATGTGGGATCTTCCTGGACCAGGGCTCAAACCCGTGTCCCCTACATTGGCAGGCGGATTCTTAACCACTGCGCCACCAGGGAAGCCCTGGAAGGTGGGCCACTGGGGAAGTCCCGAAGTTGTCTATTTTAATGGGGGTTCTCAAGCTTCATCTTCAGCAGCTTCATCTGGAGAACTTATTAAAAAGCAGATGCCTGTGTCTACCTCTGATGAGGCTATTGTGTATCTGTGGTGGGTTCAGGCGTCTGTATTTTTCATAAGCTCCTCAGAAAATCCTGGTATATACATTGTGTTTGTCAATAAACCTCATGTGTTCTATTCCAGTAATTTTCAAAGAGCCACATCCTGAACACTTTTTTTTTTTTTTTGCAGTTCACGGACCTCTCACTGTTGTGGCCTCTCCCGTTGCGGAGCACAGGCTCCGGACGCGCAGGCTCAGCGGCCATGGCTCACGGGCCCAGCCGCTCCGCGGCATGTGGGATCTTCCCGGACCGGGGCACGAACCCGTGTCCCCTGCGTCGGCAGGCGGACTCTCAACCACTGCGTCACCAGGGAAGCCCCTGAACACTTTTATCATGAAAATTGGTAAGCTGTTGATGATCTTTCCTTGCCGGACTACTTCCTTTCACTGTAAATTACAATGGCTAGTAAATCGTGATGTAACACACCAGAGCTTAAAACGCAAATGATTAATTCTGTTGAATAACTCAATTTATCAATGTCAGGCTTTCAATATAGTTAAATATTTTAATAAGTTAAATATTTTAATAAGCCTTTGTTTTGTTGGCTGAAAATTAGATATTCTATAGCATTGTTCAATAACCATTATTTGTAGGATTCTTGTTGGATCGATACTGCCCGGAGTTCCCCTCATGTGCTAACTCAACCCTGTGCTAAAAGTTTTCAGGCCCCAGGTAAAACGGTGTGAAAGAATGAGCCTACTCGAGAAAATGTAATTAAGAGTTTAGAACTATATTCATTGATTTTGGAGACTTGGCTTTTCTTCGAGTAAAAATCAGTTTTAAGTATTTTTAAAAAAGGATTATGAAGGATTTGCATTTGTTTAATGTGAACTACAATTCTGCAAGTTGCCTGAAATGTCGCCATTACATATTTAATCCTTTAATTTAAATTATGGTCTCTTGTGTGTCTGTCACAGTAAAAGTGCTATTTGGTGTCAGTCTAATGATATTTTAGAGGTATTGCAATGGAGTGAAAAGGCCACTGCAGTTGAAACAGAAGATTTGCAGTTATTAACTCTGTTCTCAGCCAAGGCACCTGACTCTCTGAGCGCCGTGTGGGGTTGAGAACTGAGTAGGGTATAACAGTATCTAACAATCCCTCTTCTCAACTGTACCCCCTTCTCACTCTGCAGAAAGCAAATCCATTATTAGGCATCAGAGTGGAAATCTTCTCAAGAGTGTGGACACCTGGTTTTTCCTGAGAGCGGTCCTTGATGGGAGACTGACTGGGCTGGTACAGTTGCCGCCCATGTAAAGGGTTGCTTTTCCCACCTTCTCTGCCTCCTCATCTTTCCTTTTCTCTCATCCTTTTTTGGGAGCTCAGGGCTGGATCAGAGACCATCGCTGTGATGCTCCTGCATCATTCCCAGAGAAGCAGAGAGAGTGATGGTTTTTCTTCTTCCACCAAAACCAGCTGCCGTCTTTGCATGTTAGTTCCATGCTCATCTAGACCAATGTCCGAGGGACTCTGAGTCTTTCTTTATTGAGTTTATCATTCTTACGCTTAGCAGTTAATATTTAGGGTAAAAATTCCCCATGTTGGAGGAGAAAGAAAGGACACAGAAGCAGAAATGATGGTGGCATGAGTGGGGAAGAGTGAGAAGTCTGGCCTCCTTAAACGTCTACGTTCGGAGAAGGTGGGGCTGAATTCTAGGGGCCTTGGAAGCCAGGGTGAGCGGTTTAAATTTGATGGAAAAGGGAAAATGGGGCCAAGCATGCTCTGAGATGCACGCTTGCCTACAGGAAATTTACAAGGAGCAGTTCCCAGAGCAACGCCCGTGGAAGGGAGGAGAGTGGGCATGGCTGAGGCAACCTTGGCATTGGGGCATCAACAACAACCTCAGCTGATGGCCCGGGGAGCTCGGAAGCTGGAGCATTTTCAGGTGGTCCTATGGTGCCCCGACCTTTTTCCTCCCACGGTGGCCCGTCATGAGGTGTGGCTTCCTCTGCCCCCAGCGGTGTGATCTGGGGTGAAGGAGCTCTCTTCATTTGAGGGCAGTTTGCAGAGGGGGTGACAGCTGAGGGATGTCCATCTTCTGGGGAGGGGGACAAATCCTTCATCCCTGAAGGAGGATCTGGGTGGCACATCATGATATCCGTCACGGGGCATCACTGCCGTGTCTTAAGGACATCTGCTGTCAGTGGCAAAATGGTTACTTGGAAGTGGTTAGGTGCCTTTGGCAGGATGACCAAGAGAGTCCTTCAGGCTGAAAGAGGAAACGTCCCCGAAGGCTGTAGGTTTACAGCAAAGCTCTCTGGAGGAGTGAGTGGCATAAATACAAACCAGCATTACACCTAACGGCACTCGGCCCCGTACAGTTGGCACCTGACTGGCACCGTAGCCATGGTTAAACGTGCCATCTCGCTCTGCATTCTAGAGAATGCAAAGCCTGCTGGTGGCAGGCTGTGTTTCATTACCATTCTGCTGGTTGTCAGCATTTTTGTGATAAATTAGAGGCATGTAACTCCCAGAACAAATGAGCCATGTTGAATATTGTGAGATGTGTAATTGAATGTAGTACTAGCCTGTAGAATAATTGAGTTTAGAGAAACAAATATGCAAGAGTTTGGACTGAACAACCTGACAGAGGAGGAACCCGACAGTCCCCAGACCTCCTGATTCAATCATTGCATGGAAGTGACACACAAGGAGAGCAGCCATGCAAAAGCCACACACCTGTGCATTCAATTATTTTCCCCACGAACAGTTGAAGCCCATATTAAATTTCATTAATTTTACATATTACATCAAAGTTATTGATCGTACGTAGGACATGTCTTTAAATCAACTCAAGTCAATCAACGTTATGGCCCCTCCATTAGATCACGACCTTAACCAGCATGCTATACCCACTAAATGCCAGTAGCAGCCCACAGGTATGACAATCAAAAAGTTGCCCCCAGTTGATAACCACTGCTATAGACCCGTCATAATGAAATTTTAAAATAAACTTCCAAAGGACTAGGGCGATTTGCAAGTAAGTTAAATTGCCTGGTGAAACAAACCTCAATATTCTTGAAAGAAAGACAACAAAATCCATACAGTAAACAAGGCTGCATTTGTAATGTTCAGTGTACACTCTGTGGTGAGCACAGCTACCCAGATCACCTGGTAGGAATAAGGGCCCTGCTTCCCCTGCTGCTGCCATTGCTGTGGCAGGCAACCTAGTCGTCATCTCCCTTCAGGACCTGCCTCTGCTGTGGAGGCAGCTTGCTCCAGGTCACACCCTTTTCCTGGGGGATTGATATGGGGGTATAAAGGCCTGGCCCCCTTGTGTCAAGTTGGGAAATCTCTGAAGAAGTTAAAAAACAATTAATAAAGGTGTTAACGTGGATTTAGGAGTACTAAAAACTCAGTTAATCAAGAAAATCTAACAGAAGAAAGGAATGTGGAAAAAAGGAAACAACAGATAAGGCTAATAAAAAACACATCGCAGTGTGGTGGACTTATCCCAACTGTATCAGTAATTATCTTAAATAGAAATGCACTCAGCAATCCAGCTAAAAGGCAGCGATGATACACAAAGAAAAGCAGCAAGATCATATAAATGTTATTTACAAGAGATGCATTTGAAACATGAACAAAAGATGAGTTAAAAGGAGAAGCACAAAGAGGCTTATCATGCAAACTTTAATCTTAGAAAGAAAGCTGGTATCATGGACCGAATGGGGTTCCCCCCAATTCGTATGCTGAAGTTCTAACCCGCAACGTGACTACATTTGGACATGAGGCCTTTAAGGAGGTAATTAAGGTTAAATAAGGTCATAAGGATGGGGCCTGAATCCTATAGGACTAGTGTCCTTTTAAGAAGAGGAAGAGACACAAGAGGTCTCTCTCCCACTTTGCACCTGTGCCCAGAGGAAAGGCCATTGAGGACACAGCAGGATGACGGCCGTCTGCAGCCAAGGAGAGAGTTTTCACCAGAATCCAACCCAGCTGGCACCGTGATCTTGGACTTCCAGCCTCTGGAACTGTGATAACATAAGTTTCTGTTTTTAAGCCACCCAGCCTGGGTTCTTTTGTTGTGGCAGCCCAAGCGGACTCCTACAGCTGCAATGGGTATGTTCATATCCAACAAATTAGACTATGGGAGAAATAAGGCATATTATCACAAATAAAGACATTTCACAGTGATAAAGGAATCGATTCATTAAGAGGAAAATCCTAGATGTGGAGATTCTCACCCAGATCCCCCTTCAAAAAAAAGAGCCTGCCGCCCCGCTCTCGGGGCTGCAGAGAGCTGTCTCATGTCACCTTTGCTGGGGCAGCTGGCATGCCGAGTGAGGCAGGCTGGAAAGACTCGCACACTCTGGCCCCATGTGGGATCATGTGATGGGCAATACTCACTCCAAGGCTCCCCACTAACGGTCAAGGACTTAATCTCTGCTACAATCCGGGCACTGCTTTCCAAGTCAGGAAGCTCTATGCAGCAGAAGGCAGAGTTTTATTCCGAAACTCGCCCGCTGGGGTTTGCTTGAGACTTATCTACTCCTGGAACCCTGGCACCTGGATCTGCCGGGCATGTGGACTACCTGGGCGGGTCACTGGATTTGCTGCAGAACTCTCTTCTGCCCTGGTACACACCTGAACCTGGATTTTGGAAATAGCATATGTCAGACTTCAGAATCTTGTTCTAGCCTATTACCAGCTTAATTGAAAGGCTGCAGAAAAGGTCACTATGCCTTTTTTTTTTTTTTTTTTTTTTTTTTTTTTTTTTTTGGTGGCAGGTGATACAAGTTGCAACGACCTGTCTTGACGGTGGAGGGGCATTTTGACTTGCCCCGGACCACTGGATGTATAAAACTTCACTACTGGGGCAAACTGGCGAGACTCTGAATCCCCATAGAATTTTCTCCCAATAACTGGCAAGAATAGATCTCACTGGGACATGCAGACATAACATATAACACATAACAGTTTGTTTTCTGATTCTGGGTAGTGATTTGGAAACACCATTGGAATTCATGGCTTAGAATCGTAGATCTATGTTCAAGCTACTGATATGTTTCCTTTTCATTTGAACTGTTCTCCTGGAAACCTTTGAAGCAACCAGAGGTGAAGCAAACGCCTACGTAGCATTGAGCTGCAGAGTCTCTCTCTTCTGCGTCTGAACGTGGGTCTCTTGTGGGAATCAGAACTGCTCACAGACTCTCAATCTGCGCAAAAGGAATATCCTTGGGAAATTTCATGAAGGAGGCACACTTGTGCTACATTTGTGGTCTCTCTTCTCTGCGGTGGCTCTGTGATAATAAATGTGTTTAAAAATCCATGACAGTGGGGCATCTATAGATGGTAGATTGTTTTGAATTTTTGTCAGCATCATAAACAATTTCACATTTCAAAATTTCTGCTGAAACACTCACGCACAATGTAGACTTGCATGCACAATGTAAAACCCAGACTGGTTTGAACAAACAGCACAGCGCTGCTTGGTTGTCTTAAATATTGGCACAGATAAAGATGTATTATTCATCTCAACTCTTTCCATTGCTTTGAAACAGAAAATAATTTCTGTGGCCAGCTCTGAATAAATATGTGAGTTGGTGCCTTAGCGATCATGATATGTTCATCTAGCTTGATGGGAAATGTAGAAATCCCACCTCATACTCCAGTTTCAACTTCTCTTCTTCAGGTCCAATTGCCCTTTCACCTGCTCTTCTTTGCATAGCTCTTTGAGGGGGTGGGGTGCTGTCTCAGTTCAGAAGGGTCTTCTCTGTGTCCTCCAGAGACAGAGGACGCAGTGGGTCAGGTCTGGGTTGAGGGACGGGCCTGAGGTCGGGCTCGTAGTGCTCTAAGTCAAAATGTCCGAAGATCAAATTCAAAGAGTTTCAGCCAAGGCCTTGCGGACCCAGGAACTCTGATTCCAGAGTGTAGGAGGTCAGATAACAATGCCAGCTAGAAGACAGAGCAGTAAAAGTTCAAGAATCCCTGCTAACCTGTCAGAAGACTCAGAGGCCAGAATTAAGGCAAGACACATGACAAAGCCTGCCTGGGGAGTGAGGGCATTCCTGGGGAAGGAATCTGTTCTTCAGGTCATGATACCTGAAGGTAACACTGTTGCTTGTTGCTACCACTGGCAACCAACGTAGTTGTACACAGGGAACTAGACTGTACTTATGCTGTGAAGTATAATTTGTGGTTTAAAATCATAGACTTCTATCGTAAATGACAGTCTCAGACCACGGGTTTTTAAACGTCTGCACTTAATTTGTATTCAGGCCCTCATTCTACCAGTCACAGTAATTTGTGGTTTCCCCTTTTCTGTTTCTCTGGGATGATGTCCAATTTCTGAGGGCAAGCACTGATTAGATTTGGGGTCCTGTGTCATCAATCCAGGAAGACAGGTGAAGAGTCATGCCCCAGTGTCACCCTCAATGCCCCTCCAGAGCCAGGGTCTCCTGCTGCTTCTGGCCCACTCCAGACCACAGGAGAGTTAGGCCATCCTACACCAACAGCTCCTAGAAATCCTCTGTACTCTTCCTAACTGTGTTGGAGTACGGCCTTCTCCAAGCAAGAACTCTCCACACATCCCCTAAGCCTTCAATGTTCATGGCCGATCAAGGCGCATATCATTTGGCGGGAAAATGGCATTTCAGTGGCTGGATCTGGTGGTGCTGGAGCCATTTCTCTCTACAGAAAGAGGTTCGATACTTAGAGGACCCCTTAGTCCGAATCAGAAGGTGTAAGTCTCATTCTTCGCTTTTCAGGTGTTCTTCTGCTATCCAGAAAATTGAATCTACAAGAAAGTACAACAAGCCCGCATTCTTTCCCTTTCCCTCTGTTTCTGGATGACCAATCTTACAGAATTTTGTTGCAGTTCTTCAGTCACAGCTTCATCATTGTCTGTGATTTTGCAAGCTGGCCATGACGTCTGAATCTGATTATTCCACCCTGGGTTACAGCCACTGCTTCCAGGGCACTTGGCTCTATTTGTAGGACTTTTTATCAATTCATGACTGTCTGCGTATTCCTGGAGATTCTAGATAAGCCTTCCCATATTCTGGGCTCAAATTTTGACTTACAAATCGGGTGCCTAAAAAATGTAACTTATGTTCCAAAATTTCATGTCTAATTTGAGGCACCATTCCATCAGGGTGATAGACATTTCATATGAATTTAGGGCTCTTCCTTCCTCACTTTCCTAGGGCAGCATTTAAGTTCTGTGGGCACATGGCAACAAGGCACAGAGCGAAGGATGCTGCAGGAGTGGGTCTCAGCATCACTGACAGCCGGCTGAGAGGTCCGGAGACCTCTGGTCTTTGGTCAAGTCTGTAGTTGGACATGTGGGCTGTTCCCATTCCATGTATGTCTGTGACGATCTAAGGCGGTTTTCACTGACAAAAGAACATTCATGGCTTTAATGTTCCAGGAACATGGATTACAAATACAGAAAAAATCATTAAAGAGGTTGCTTAGGTTAGTGGATCAGACTTGGAATAGGAAAAGAAGTATTGTTCCGGAGGCTTCTGCCATAGTGTAGTAATATGCTCGGAGGAGCCCTGTGTGAGCTTATTTTTTGCTCCCAAGATGAGGAAGATTGTAGATATAAATAGTTTATTTTCAGGAAAGGACCCTCAAAGGAAACTTTCATCATTTAACCACTCTTCAATTGCTCCAAGAAGATAAAAGTACAACCTCCAAACCTTGAAAATCAGGTCAAATCTTCCTAAACCCTGGAGTTGTGGGGATGCAGAAGAAGCAGGACGCCCATGAGACAGGTGTTATTATTCCTGCTTTCAGATCACCGACCGCTGGTCCGAGGTGGGATTTCCATGGAAAACGTAATGAAAATATGAGTCGTCTTCCTGCTTCATTCTTCCCTGGTCTCAGAGTCGGGGGGAGGCTGTATGGAGGAAGTGTAAGATGAAGAATTTCTGTTTTCACTAAGAAAGATGATGTGATTAAGGAACGAGTTTTTGAAAGTCTCAGTCATTTTAAGGAAAAAAGATTTCTTAAAAAGGGGCACCCGCCGCCCCCGCTCCATATAGAGAATAAAAGCAAACAACTTAGAAATGGGTGATGACTGTATGCAGAGGACAGCTCTGTTGAAGCCCCATGTCACTTGGACATGGTTTCATGTAGCAGGTGCTCTAAATGATTCATGATGAAAGGAGTTTTCAGCATTATTACAATGTTACCTGAGGAACTACTCATCGGGAAGCGTTGGTCGTTCCATCGTGTAGCAGTGGTAATGATCGCTGCTCAGGGATGGCTCGATCACGCATTTTTGTCTTTGTTCTGTCCAGCGTGTCACTTTGAACCGAAATTAATTTTCTAGACAGAAGAGCCAGAAAATAAATCCTTTTGGAAATCTTAAGAGATTTAGATTCACTCCCAACCCCGCCCCCCGCCCCTGCATCTCTTAATGATGTGCCAGGCATCTGCTTAGCACTGGGTGCAGGACAGACAGGTGGCGTCCATGCGTTTGACAGATTTGAGCATCTATTAAGCACCAGACAGTGTGATCGGCACCAGAGATTGGAGAATGTCCAGTCTCTAATGAGATTGGAGATGCCAGCGATTGGAGAATGTCCCTGGTCTTAAGGACATACAAAGATAAGTGGAGAAGAGATACTGACTGGCAATTAAAATACAGCATTGTGACCTCTAGTCATGGAAGTCTCCTCTAAGATGAACATCTGGCTGTATTTTTAAGAATGATAGTCATGAGGTGCCTCTTCTAGAAACTGGAAAATAACTACTTTGTGGGATCCAGACAAACACGAATCAAAATTAGGAAATATACTATTGGCTACTTAACAATTTTTCTTTTTAAATTAGCAGGACCAAGTTTTTTGTTTTTTTTTTTTAGAAGTTGTCGGGGGTAGGAGTTTATTAATTAATTAATTTATTTTTGCTGTGTTGTGTCTTCGTTTCTGTGCGAGGGCTTTCTCTAGTTGTGGCAAGCGGGGGCCACTCTTCATCGCGGTGCGTGGGCCTCTCACTGCTGTGGCCTCTCCTGTTGCGGAGCACAGGCTCCGGACGCGCAGGCTCAGTAGTTGTGGCTCACGGGCCTAGTTGCTCCGCGGCATGTGGGATCCTCCTAGACCAGGGCTCGAACCCGTGTCCCCTGCATTGGCAGGCAGACTCTCAACCACTGCGCCACCAGGGAAGCCCAGCAGGACCAAGTTTATAGATAAAAAGGACAAAGGATATAGTATTTCTTCTTCTGTTTAGTCATTTAAAAAACTAACTATTCAAAGACAATGTTTGTAATACTTGTGCTGAGCTGTGTTGCTGCTGAGGTGTTGTTTGATTCTTTCTGCTTATTGATTTACAAAACTTCTTAAAAGGCAAACTTCAGTTTTCCTTTTGAACTGAACAAAAATTCAGAATGTACTAAACCTGACCACACGTACAATTTCCTAAGTTGTTCTCCCTTAAGAATGGCTGCAAAAGCTCCATCTAGTAAGATGTGGGATATCATTTTCTTTGCCTTGAAGACAGAATTTCCCCGAGAATTGTAAATAGCGGACTCTCAACCACTGCGCCACCAGGGAAGCCCTATTTCCTGTATTTTAAGATGCTTTGACATCTTGGGGCCTTTCTGGTCCTGGAGAGTCTCCCCGTCCCAGGGCCAGTTAATTCCTAAAGAAAGTAAAACACTTGCTTTTGAGGATGTGTTTCATGTCCAAACCAGAACCCACAACCTCAAGTACCGCCTTAATCTAACTCTCACACACCAAGCCGATATTCCCCTCTCCCAAATCCCCCCAGGGCCAGGTACTGGTTGACCAGGGACCCCTATAGCCTAGAGACCACTAAACTTATTCACACCAGCCAATCCTAAGCTTGCTCAGCTTGTCTACCCTGCCCCTTCCTTGCAGTGAGACCACAATAAAGGCTCCCGCCTGTGTTTTCTCCTTGCTCCTTCTGCGACTTGCCGAATCTGGTGCTTCCACATGTGGCCTTGCACAGCGTGACTGCCCTCTCCTCTTGGGAACAGTGAGTAATAAAGGCTTCTTTCAGGGAGGTCAGTTGCCTGTCACCTTACCTGCCTGTCATCCCATCATACCCGATTAAACAAATCCCAGGGATATTTTAAAACGCCCGTTCCCCCATGCAAGCTCCCCCTCTATCACACTGCCCTGTTGTTGCTCTTTGGGGTCTTATCATCATCTGATAGTATCTTTTATATTGTTAATTTACTTTTTACTTATAACTACAAGCCACTGTTCCTCACAAGGATGTAAGCATGGTGCAAGTAGGAAATCTCCTGCCTGTTCAGCATCCCTGGTTCCCGGACCAGAGCCTGGGAGAATGGGCAGTCAGTAATTCTTGTCCAAATGAAATGTGTAGACACTGGGAGAAGAGCAATGAGAAAATCAAATGAAAGAGTATTTGAGAAATCATTTTGGAAGTTCTAAAATAGTATACAATTAAAATGGTGAGTTTATTGCTGGATGCCTCTAGTCTCAAAAATTAAGCATTTCATATAGCATCACAGGCAGGTCTCGGAGGGCTTTAAGGAAGTATACTTTTATCCATTTTCCTGCACAGAAGGACAAGATATCTCTAGTGGTCTCAGAAAAATTTCTTATTAGGGAAAATCATATCAAGATACACCTGTGGCTCTGGTGCTGAGATCTGTGTATTTTCCCATCTTCCTGGACAGCTGGACTACAGTTCCCAGCACCCCTTGCAGTTAGGTCTGGTCATCTGATTGAATTCTAGCCAATAGTGGGTGAGTGAAATTGATGGGCACCACTTCCAGTCCTGGCCCCTACAAGTGTCTCTGGGCAACCTCCAGGCTCCTTCACCTTCCTGGGTGACCTTGGAAACCATGGGGTGGTGGGGGAAGTGGAGGTGACACAGAATGGAAGGGGTCTTGGTTCCTACCTTATCTCTTGGAGAGTCACTCAAGATCAGCAACATTCACTTTGGACTTAACCTGAGTGAGAAAGTTTTGTTTTGTTTTTTAAGTTTTATCAAGAAATAGCTGATTTACAATGTTGTGTTAGTTTCAGGTGTACAGCAAAGTGATTCAGTTATGCATACGTATATATCTATTCTTCTTTAGATTATTTTCCATTATAGATGATTACGAGGTACTGAGTATAGGCTCCTGTGCTAGACAGTAGGTCCCTGTTGTTTATCTTTTTTACATATAGTAGTGAGCATCTGTTAAACTCATTTATCCCCCCCCCCTTTCCCCTTTGGTACCCATCAGTTGTTTTCTATGTCTCTGGGGAGAGTTTTATTGAGTGAAAACACTCGGGTTTTGTGGACAACCTGTTTTAGGAGCTATTGTCTTCATTAACATCGGTGCCTCGAGTGTCTGGGTAAAATCTAGTTGATGCCAAACATTGTGATGACAAGGGGTTTAAAGCCCTCTTCTCGCCGGGAGATCAGAGGCTGTGGGAGTTGAATAACTCTTTTGCCAATGATTTACAGGGCTTCTGTATGGTCTAGGTCCACGCCTCCTGTGCTCTTTCCTGTGTCTGCTGTGGCTTGGGTTCTGCCATGACTCAGCATCTTGCCTTGATTGGGTTTTTTTTTTTAGAAAGGGCAATCCTGAAGAAGTGAAATTCATATCTGTCAGTTTGGCAGAGTTTGCAAAAATCTACTCAAATGCAATTGTCTGGTATTATTTCTCTGGGCTCTTGGCAAACGGCCAGAAGGTGGGGATCTGATTTCCTCCCTAAAATATAACTTTGCTCTCCCAGGCATAGCTGTCAGCACAGGGGAAGGACTAGACCTCAGTCATCCCTTAACAGTGTCCTTCCCTTTCCTAACTGTCCTCTCTCCCTTTCTGGGAACCAGGACTCTGGGGCTGTTGCCTGGTGGCCCCAAGCCCCCAGCTCAAGCTGCCCTCCTTTGTGCCCCTGCTCCCTCTGGGTAGACGGTTCTCTCCTGCATCCTCAGAATTGCTCTCTGAGCCATTCCCTAGAGCCCTCATTTGCCCTCAGGGGCCTCAGCCTCTCTGCTGCCGTCCAGCAAGGGTGGGAAACAGGCAGACGTGCAGCCTTCTCAGGCTTTTCTCCACGGCCTCAGCAAAGGAAAGACAAAGCAGAGGGAATGTTTCTGGCTGGTCCTCTTTCTGTCCCTGGGAGGGTGGGCACGGAGCAGCCAGGCTGCATTTCTGAGGTCCTCAGATAAAGACCCACGGGCACTTTCCTGTACACTGAGACTTCTTCTTTTGTGATGTCAGCTTTTAACTTGCCAAGGCAGGGCGAGGTGACAATGCTTGTTTCATTCCCCATTAAAGAACCCTTGACCTCTGGTGTGAGGAGTTCACGGAAACAGGTGTTGAGACTTCCCAAGTATTTAGAATGAGGATTTCATGAGGAACCAGGTAAGTAACTTGGCTTCCAGTCCTGGTTCTGCATTAACTGGGTGTCTTCCAGCAGGTCCTCAGTTTCTGGACATTTTTTTCCACTTGTACAACATGGTAGTGGGTTTCTCAGTGGATTATTTCCCTCCTAACATGTAAAACATAATATGTTTTTTCATATCAGATAAGTGAACTTTGTTCATCTGGTGATTCAATGCCAAGGAGATATGACATCTTCTCCTCAATAGATTAGCTGTCCTTTAAGAACACTCCTAACCAATGCAACAGTTTAGTCTGCTTGTTTTATTTTACTTTTTCTATTGTGGTAAGGACACAACACGAGATCTACCGTCTTAGCAGATTTTTTGTACATGGGCCTCTCACTGTTGCGGCCTCTCCCGTTGTGGAGCACAGGCTCCGGACGCGCAGGCTCAGCGGCCATGGCTCACGGGCCCAGCCGCTCCACAGCACGTGGGATCTTCCCGGACCGGGGCACAAACCCGTGTCCCCTGCAATGGCAGGCGGACTCTCAACTACTGCGCCACCAGGGAAGCCCTTACTTATATAATCTTATCAATCTTTTTATCAGAAGAAGCTAGGCATCCTATGCCAATCATACTCAAAAATAAATTTCAAATATATTAAAGATATAAACATAAGTCATCTTAAAAATACAAAATTTGGGGATAATGTTTTTATAGTTTGGAGGAAGGAGTATCTGCTTGAGTGGAACTGGAAACTCAATATTATGTAATAACCTGTAAGGGAAAAGAATCTGAAAGAGAATATATATACAACTGAACTGCTGTGCTGTACACCTGAAACTTACACAATATTGTAAATCAACTATACTTCAATAAAAAGATTTTTTAAAAAAACTAGAAACTCAAACACATGAAGAAAAGATGGACGGTCTTGGCCACCTAGAAATGTCAAGTCTCTGAACGTGCAAAGATACCACAAATCAAAACACGTGTGATAAACCAGAAGAACACAGGGCAGCTTGTGTGACAAAAGCTTCCCTTCTTCACAAATGGCTCCCACAAATAGATGAGAAGGCAGCCTGACAGAGGAGGGTCGGAAGAAATTAGCTGTTGGGTGAGTTACCGACGAAGAAACACAAACAGCCGGTGTAGGAGCTGTTGCCTCAGTTGTGACCTGCCAGGTTCTTGAGGTTTTGTTTGTTTGTTTGAACGGTCGCTGAAAATAATCAATAAACAATCAATAATAAGAATAGAAAAGAGTTTTATTTGAGCCAAACTGAGGACTAGCCCGGAAGCCCACTTCCCAGATGGCTCTGAGAAACTGCTTTGGAGAAGCAGGGTTTTCAGCACAGTTTTATATATTGTCAGGACAAAGAACATGAAACAAGTCAGGGATCCGTTTCTTCAAGGTTCAAAAGAAAAATAAAAAAGAACAGACCAGCACGTACACAGCAAGTTAGGATGGCCTTAGCACCTGGGAAGGCAGTCTTATCATTAAAGGAGGACCAGCATTGGTGTCCCAAGAAGAGGGGCATTTAATCTTTATTTTTAACATGGACATTCTTTACTTCTGGTCAGTGAGCTCTTTTCTTTAATAATTAAAGCAGATGTTCAATGTATATTTGATAGACCACAAACAGGCCATTTTAGTTAGCATCAAATTCAAGGGAACTCCTGTATAAGCCACAATGACTTCCCTATATTTCAATATGTGAACATTTCTTATATCAGAACCCATGATTGGCAATTTTTACTTTCATTTCTTCTTTAGCCCCGAAGTTATATTTGAGTGTTTTATATTTTCTAAGTGGTTAGATTTATTTTGACTGTCCTCTTGTCCTTTTTAGTTTTCTTGAGCAATGGTAAGAAAGCATGTTCTTTTTTTTTTTAATTTTATTTATTTTTTTATACAACAGGTTCTTATTAGTTATCCATTTTATACATTAGTGTATATATGTTGATCCCAATCTCCAAATTCATCACACCACCACCCCTAAGAAAGCATGTTCTGAATCATCGCTGTCTTAGGGAGACCATATGTTTATCAGCTAATGAAATTTTTATTAAATGTTCCATTAGCACCCTAAAAGTGTGACCTCTGGTTTCGGGTGTAAACATTTTATACATAGTTATTAAATATTATATCAAGGTTGCTAGTCATGTTATTCAAATTCTTAAACCTCATTTTTATCATTTAATCCATTTCTGAGAAGTGTGTTTCTAATTCTCCCAATTTCTCATTGAGTTTACATATCTTTCACTGTAAGCATTTTGATGCTTTATTCTGTGCCCCCGGATACGTGACTATTGTGTTTTCTCAGTGAATTATCTCTGTAGTCAATATAAAATTTCTCCTTTGTCCTATTTAAGAAGGGTCAGCTTTGACATCTCATGTTAGCATTGCTACACCTGCTTTTTCTTGGCGTTTTCCTCGTGTGTCTCATCTCTTCCTTTATTTAGTAACGTTTCCTGTGTCATTTGGTTATGATGTGTTTCGTGTAAACAGCATGAACTTGTATTTAAACTGTCAGAGGGTGCCTTTTAATGGGGGAATTTAAACTATTAAGATGACGAATATGTCTCAAGTTATTCCAGTGACCATATTGTTAAGTCTTCTGTTTAAAATTTGAAGGGAAATCACTAGTTGATGGAAATAAGATGTAAAACTTCTAAATTACTAAAGGAAAGAAAGAGAACGATTTCCACCAATCAAGGCGGCATAAGGAGAGACAGAAATCTACAAGGAAGGCAGTCTATTAAACAAAATCGACAGCTCCCTTCTTAGGAGCTTCAGCATGCTTTCCCATCTCTCCAGTCACCCTGGAAAGATGTCCTATGAACGATTTGGAATTTTTTTCTTTTATTAACATTAATTTAGAAGTCCTTTCTTCAATTTGCATTAAAGGTAATGATTGCATTCACTTAACTAAAAATTTCCTGGCTCTGCCTAAAATTACAAGGCACCGCGTGCAGCTGAGGAATTGCTTACAGCAACCCACTGTTGTGAGGTTGCATCCTTCACACCTCCAGCATAATAGATTTTTATATATATTTGTGTGTTTTTATGTAGTTTTATTTTTTTAATTGAAGTATAGTTGATTTACAAAGTTGTGCTAGTTTCAGGTGTACAGAAAATGATGGAGATATGTATATTCAGTTATATGTATATATATATATATTCTTTTTCAGATTCTTTTCCGTTATGGGTTATTACAGGATATTGACTATATTTCCTTGTGCTATACAGTAGGTCCTTATTGATTATCTATTTTATATACAGTAGTGTGTATCTGTTAATCCCAAACTCCTAATTTATCCCTCCTCACCCCCTTTCCCTTTGGAAACCATAGGTTTGCTTTCTAGCTCTGTGAGTCTGTTTCCATTCTGTAAATAAGTTCATTTGTATCATTTTTTTGGTTCCACGTATATAAGTGATATCACATGGTATTTGTCTTCCTCTGTCTGGCTTACTTCACTTAGTGTGATAATCTCTATGTCCATCCATGTTGCTGCAAATGACATTATTTCCTTCTTTTTTGAAATAGTAATAGTAATAATAGTATTCCACTGTGTGTGTGTGTGTGTGTGTGTGTGTGTGTGTGTGTATCTTTATCGATTCTAGGTTTTTATATTTATCTCACAATTTCCTAGGAGATGTCAGTAAAATCTCTGGGTGATGGGGGCATATTTCAAAATTGCTCATCTGTCTGTGACCATTTTAATCTCATATCTGGTGATTCTTTGTTGCTTATTAAGTTTTCATTACATATCCAGATTAATCTGGTGTGAGCTATCTCAGGAACTGTAAAAGTCACTGCTCCATTTCCTCAGGGGAAACCCCACCCTGCAGGGGAAGATGCACCACCAATAGGAGGGCTTCCCTTCCAGGTGCTGGGCAGGGACCAAATCACGGCCCCGCTGAGGGCTCCAGGGTGTCCCGCTGCTGCTGACCCCTCTTGGATCTTAGCTGGTCCAACACACATACACAGAAAAAGCTGGCAGAATACAGAGAGCAAACACCCACTTTAGCTAAAGTGACAAGGTTCTCTGATTAAAACAGTCTCAAAATGTGTATTTTTCTGAAGCGTTATACTTCCATTAAAAAGTTAAGAAAAACTGGATTGAAGAATGAGGCTTAGTCCTGAAGGGAGTTGGGACCTCCCACAACCTGAAGACCTAATTGATGGATCCATGTTGCATGCGATGAATCTTTTTTTTTTTAATCTATTTTTAAAATTTATTTTTGGCTGCATTGGGTCTTTGTTGCTGCACGTGGGCTTTCTCTAGCTGTGGCGAGCGGGGGTTACTCTTTGTTGTGGTGCGTGGGTGCACGGGCTTCAGGAGTTGTGGCACGTGGGCTCAGTAGTTGTGGCGCACGGACTTAGTTGCTCCGTGGCATGTGGAATCTTCCCGGACCAGGGCTCAAACCCGTGTCCCCTGCATTGGCAGGTGGGTTCTTAACCACTGCGCCACCAGGGAAGCCCCGAGAAGGTCTCTTGAGGTCTGGTGAGCTGCACAATTTCTTTGGTGTAGAATAAAGTTCTTAATATCTTTTTTTTTTGAGCGGAAGACATGGGCCCATTGAGAATTTGATAAAAGCTATGGCCCCTTTCACTAGAAACGTGTATTTGCACATAATTTTGCATATAGTCTTGCTTAAACCCACAGGTCCGTGGGCCCCAGATCAATAACTCCTGATAGAATACGCATGGCTAATGTGTGCTGAGATTTGTCCTGTGATGAAGTTCCATGCCCTGCTTTTGGCCTTTTGGGGCATAAATTCGACACAACCTGAAGAGTGGCAAAGGCTGCGAATTGACGGTCACCCCTGTGCCCAGGAGAAAGGCCCTGTCTTCTCTATGGTGCAGCTTTCTTCAGAGATGGCTGAAGTGGGTAACATTTGAGGTCTATTTTATCACCAACACTTCCACGTGGTCTCTATCCCCATCACCACATAGAACCTGGTCTTGTCAAATTTACCAGCAAACTCAGTCTTTCCAAAACTGATGACATTTTTGTTCATCTTTCACGACAGCTTAGCAGCGTCTGATCCAGCTGGTCGCTCCTTCCTTGAAATCGGTTTCATCCTTGACTTCTGGTAGGATTTCTCCTACTTCTCTGGCTTCTTCTCCTCAGTCTCCTTTGCTGGCTCCTTCTCAGTTGCCAGCATGATAAACGCTGGTGTGTCCTACAGCGTCTTCCTGAGGTCTTACTTCTTCTCTGTCTGTATTTATTCTCTAGATAGTTTCATCCAGTTCTGTTGCCTTAAAATTCTCCTGAATGCTGGTGATTCCAGGCCTGAACACTACTCTGAGTTCTGACATATATATCCAACCACTTACTTGAATTCCCCACTTGGTGAAAAGCTTCTCAGAATTGATACCTGTGGGGACTTCCCTGGTGGCACAGTGGTTAAGAATCCGCCTGCCAATGCAGGGGACACGGGTTCGAGCCCTGGTCCGGGAAGATCCCACATGCCACGGAGCAGCTAAGCCCGTGAGCCACAACTACTGAGCCTGTGCTCTAGAGCCCGCGAGCCACAACTACTGAGCCTGCAAGCCACAACTACTGAGCCCACGTGCCACAGCTCCTGAAGCCTGTGCACCCAGAGCCCACGCTCTGCAACAAGAGAAGCGACCGCAATGAGAAGCCTGCGCACTGCAACGAAGAGTAGCCCTCAGTCACTGCAACTAGAGAAAGCCTGCACACAGAAACGAAGACCCAACACAGCCAAAAATAAAAATAAATAAATTTATTTTTAAAAATTGATATGTGCAAGTGAAGTTCATGATTGCAATAAGGTGCCATTTTTCTGAGATGGGAGGGACTGGAGAGAACCCGTTTGGGGTTCCGGTGGGGAGGTAAATCAACATTTACACAACACCCTTAACTTTTATTCTTTCCCCTTATTTTAACCACCGGTCAGAGTTCCGCCTCCGAACAGATCACTATTGCATTGGAATTCTCCATTCTTGTTACTCTAGACCAAGCCGCCTTCCCCTCTCACCTGGAGTAATGCAGTACCTTCCTCCCTGCTTCCTTTCACTCCCCCAACCACTCTTCCACGGGCCACCCCAGTGATTCTTCTTAGACATAAATCAGATCGTGTTGCATCATTTACATTCTCCAACGTATCAGGGGGTTCTTGTTGTTAGGATGAAATAAATGCTCTTCACCACGGTCTCTGCAGCCTCTATCACCTGCCTGTGTCATACTCTCAAATGCTGTGCTATGTTGGAGCCAGGCTCAGGGGTCTCTTTCTAACTCTTAAATGAAGAATTAGGGCCAAGGGAAGGATTCCAGAGGAAATATGATACAAATAAATTCATTTTCACGTGTATGTTACCTTATCCCTCCAATCACATTACAAACTCCTGTGAGCAGAGGCTCAATTTTATGCTTTCTGTCTCCATCATCCCCACTTCTCCCTCCGACCTGCTCCCCTTGTCTTTACCTAGGATGTCATCTTTTTTTATATGTGTATATATAATATTTATTTCTGTATCTATCACATTTTTTATCCACTCGTCCATCAGTCAGGACTTAAGTTGTTACCATATCTTGACTATTGTAAATAATGCTGCAATGAACATGGGGGTGCATATATCTTCTGGAATTAGTGTTTTTATTTTCTTTGGATAAATACCCGGAAGTAGGGTTGCTGGTTCATGCGGTAGTCCTACTTTTAATTTTTTTAAGAAGCTCCATATTGTTTTCCATAGCGGCTGCACCAATTTACATTCCCACCAGCAGTGCACAAGGGTTCCCTTTGCTGCACATCCTCACCAACACTTGTTTCTTGTCCTTTCAAAAATAGCCATTATAACAGGTGTGAGGTGATACCTCACTGTGGCTCTGATTTGCATTTCCCTGTTGGTCATCTGCAGTCTTTGGAAAAATGCCTACTCAGACCCTCTGCCTATTTTTAAAAATTGGGCTGTTTGGTTTTTTGCTGTTGAGTTGTAGGAGTTCTTTATATATTTTGGATATTAACCCTTCTCAGATATATGATTATTTTCTCCCATTCAGTCAGTTGCCTTTTCATTTTGTTGTTGGTTTCCTTTGCTGTGCAGAAACATTTTATTTTGATGTAATCCCACTTGTTTATTTTTGCTTTTGTTGCCTTTGCTTTTGGCATCAAATCAGGAAGCTCATCGTAGGATGGCATCTTGCACAATCCATTTAACACGCTGTTTTTTGAGCATCTACTACTCATGGGGGCTCTGGATTAAGTACTGGGAGTTTAGTAGACGTTAGATGTCGAGATGGTTTCTCTCCGTCTAGAAATACGAGCCATTGCATGGAGGGGATGGGAGTGGAAGATATCTGCCATAAGAAATGTGCAACGTGTCAAAGCAAATTTTCAGCTCTGGTAGAATTTTGCCATTCTAATGAATTTTGAAGACTATCTCAGGCTAACTTTATTGCTTTGGATTAGTAACTGACTAAATGGTGCCTTAGTTGCTTGCAAGAGTATGATTTCCCAACGTGCTGAACTCTCTCCTACACTGTAGCTAAGAGGATCAAACTTAATGAAAAATAATGATACTCTTCACTCAAAGAGACAACCAGCAAGGTACCCCCTTGCTCCTCTCCCTTCCCCCTTGATAAACATCTCCTACTTAGAGTTTCGCCTGAAGCACAGCAGAAAATAAATCAAAGCATGTTAAGGGAGAAACGATTCCTCTTTTAGCAACAGATTCTTCCCTCTTGACTTAAAGAGAACAACCACAAACGTTAGATGTGGTCAGCTGTTCTATTTGGTGTGGAGAATCTACCTGACAGCTTTGTTTCAAAGCTTTGTTTTTAAAAAAATTAAAGAGAGTCTCATCCGGTTATAACCTCAGGCTTCCTGCTAATTCAAGTGGAATTAGGAACCAGGTACCAACGCTGCATACACGTTGCACGGTACGAACTTACATTGCAGAGTTCGGTGAGCAAGAGGAAGCATGCCTTGTACATTTTAAGCTTTAATTACAGAAGAGCAGGCAGTTTGGTTCATCTTAGATGAGCTGGGCTATTCTGTGCTGGTTAAAAATCAGAAGGGGGTTATGGAAATGAGTAGCATGGTGTCAGTTACTTCAAAAAAATAAGTATATATATATATATATTTTTTTTTTTTTTTTTTCCTTTTCTACTCAAATGAAAAACAGAAGCAGGGAAGAGGAAATGTAGGCATTCATGAGCTCTCTCTTGCTGTCGGGGGAGTGAAACCTGCGGTGGAAGCCGGAAGTCAGGGCCTCTTGATGGAAAGTGCCCTAAACCCCGAGAAGTGGAGAGGGTGGAGCTTGGGCACCTGTGGAGGGCGTCACGCCTAACGGTTGGTCTTGCTGAACCGC